>NW_026867635.1:972454-1178387 GCF_020745735.1 Hemiscyllium ocellatum
ATTAAGTAAGCTTCTTTCTTGTTCTTGACTTGCTGTCAAGAAAATACCCGAATAGCGTTAACATTTCTGTTGTGCATTTCTCTGAGAACATCTGTTCCCAATTTAGTCGTCCCAGTTCCTGGTCAATGCCATTGTATTGACCCCATTCCCCAGTTAAATGCTTTCCCTTACTCTCTGCTCCTATCCCTCCACATGAATATCTTAAAGGTCAGGGAGTTGTGATCACTATCACCGAAGTGCTCTCCCAATGACAGATCTGACACTGAACGTCGTTCCTTATCAAGCGCCAAATTCAATATGGCCTCCACGCTCTTTGTCCTATAAATATATTGTATCAGGAACCCTTCCTGGACACACTTGACAAAAGCTTCTCCATCCAAACTATTTGAACGATGTAGTTTTCAATCAATACGAGAGGAACGTGAGGACTGCATAGCTGGATATCAGAGTAGAACAGTGTGGTGCTGGAAAATTACAGCCTATCAGGAAAAAAAAGACCAGGTGAGTTTCGAGCATAAGCTCTTCATGAGGAATCGGGTGGTCCAATGGTGCCGAGAGGTAAATGGGATGGGGCGGGAATGGTTGCAAGGTAGCTGGGAATGCGATAGCTCGATGAATGTGGGGTTAGGGTGAAATGTCGGCGTGATGGGTGGAACAGAAACTTGGGGAGGAAGATGGATGAGTAAGATAGTTCAAGGGGGCTGCTGAGTTGGAAGGTTGGATCTGGGATAACGTATAGGGAGGGGATTTGTTGGGGGAACTGGTGAAATCCACATCGGCCCGTTTGACTTGAGTTTCACAACGTGGAAGATGAGGTTTCTTCCTCGCGGTGTCGGGTGGCTAGAGTACGATGATGGAGGAGGCCCAACATGTCCTTGGTGGATTGGGGGGGTGCGGGGTGGTGTGGAGTTAAAGTATTCCGCACAGGGAGGTGCATTGATTCATACGTGTGTATCAAACATGTTCACTGAAAGGTTGTGCAAGTGGTCGTCCTGTCTACCCAATGTAAAGGAGATCAGATTAAGAGCAGCAGAAACAATAGACGAGACATGTGGAAGTGCAGGTAAATGGCTGCCAGATGTGGAAGGATCGTTTGGGATCTTGAACGGGGAGGAGGGGGGAGGTGTGGGCACAGATTTTGCATTTCGTGCCGTGGCAGCTGAAGCTGTGGGTTGGTGGGGGTCGTGGACCAAACTCTAGCCACTCTGCGCCAGGAGGATCAATGCATCATCTTCCGCATTGGTACTCTTCAACCACACGCAATTAATCTGTATTTCACCAGTTTTCTCCCACTCCCATCTTCTCCCAGATCCAACCAGCCAAGTCACCACTGCCCTTTTGAACTGTCCTGCTTGTACATCTTCATTCACACCTATCTATTCCATTCTCCTCTCCAACCTATTATCTTCATCCCCACATCATCGAAATATCCCATGCCCAACTTCATTGCCCCGTCCCTCCTCCTTCCCATTGATCTCTCAGGCTTTTTGTGGACCCTCACATTCTTGACGAAGAGCTTCTGCTCGAAACGGTGCATCTCCACCAGCACACTATTCAAAAGCAATCATTATTAGTGAAGTTAAAGTTAAACACGACAACAACTTGATTACTTCCACTTATTTCCAAAATCTGCCTCTGATTCTGTTCCTCCATTTCACTGTTGCGATTAGAAGGACTGTAGAAATATTCGGAAAAGGCGACTGCTCCTTTCCTATTCCTGACTTCCACCCACACTGATTCTGTAGACAAAGCCTCCTTGACGCCCTCCCTTTCTGAAGCTGTGATACTATCCCTCATTAGCGATGCCGCACGTCCACCTCTTTTACCTTCTCCCCCAGTCCATTACTTTTGAATCATCTATACTCCACAACATCCAATATTCTTGCCCCTATAATATCTAAACCTATGAAATTACCAGAACATTATAGTTCCAAGTACTGATCCATGCTCTGAGTTCATCACCCTGATTCCTGATATTAAGTGCATTAATATAGGTGCACTTCAACCCATCACACTGACCGGAAATTTGTTCTATCAATTACCTATCCCTCTTCACAGACTCTCTGCTTACTGTATCTTACTGATCACAATATGCTCTATCATCTGATCCAGAGATCAGGTTCCTATGCAATTTCTGATATGGTTAAGAGCTCCGGAAAAGCTCGAGCAAATCTCCCTCTCAGGGTATTGATGCATCTCCAATTGAGTTACAATCCGTACTTCTTATAAATGTTTCACATATCTGAAGCTCTGCCTTCTACACCATCTCTGCAGCCACTTGTTCATCTGCATTCGCTTTCTGTTCCTAGCCTGACTTGCACTTGGCAACACTGGCAATCCTGAGATTACTACTCTGCTCGTCCTGCCTTGCAGCTTCCAAGCTAACTCAATATATTTCCTATTCAGGTCTTCTTCCCTTTCCCTGGTTATGTCATTGGTACCCGTATGTAAGATGGCTTCTGCTGCTTTCCTTCCGAAACGTGTCGGCGCATTCAGAAATATCCCTGACCCTGGCCCGTGAGAGGCACACATCGCCTATTAACGAGATGAATCTTCAAAAGGAAAGCTAAGTCCCCCGGTACTTGCACAGCTCTCGCTGCTGCTGCAAACCGTTTGAATCAAACAATTAAGAATAAGGCTGGACACGTCAGCAGCAACTGTGACACGGTTTTAAAAGAAAAGGGTATCAACGAATTTGGGGGAATCACCAATGTGGCACCTGTCTGGAAGAAGAGAGCGAGACACAAAGCAGGAACTTATTGGTCATTTAGCTTGGCAGTCTTTGCCGGGAAGATGCTAAAATGTGTTATTTAGGGAAGAATTGCACGACATTGCGAAACGTTTCATGCAATCAGAGTCAGCATAGTTTTGTGTGAAGATAATTAAGTACAGTTATTAGGATGGAATGAGGATTGGTTAACACACAGAAGACGGAGAGTCCGGGTTAATGTGTCTTTATCATGTTAAAAAGATGTATCTAGTGCACTCCCACAAATATTCATACCAAGTCATCAGTTATTTACATCCTTTACTAATGACTTGAAGATGGCAGCTGAGTACATTATTTATCCGAAATTGAGGATGATGCAAACATATGTGAGAGAGTATGTTGCATTGAGGTTGTCAACATTCTGAGAGGGGATTTCAATAAGGTCAGTGAGTAGATAATTGGCATAGGGAGTTTATTTTAAATATATTTTTGAGGTCACATACATTGGTACAATCAGTCAAAAGGTGGCTGCTAATGATTCGAGAGAACGCAAATCAAAGTGCAGTCCAACGAGATTGGTGTATTCTGGTGTAATAAATATAAAGTAGGGATGCCAGTGCAACAAGTAATTCAGTTAATACGTTGAGGTAATTTCTGCGATGATCGTATTAACTTCTCGAGAATGTCTAAGATTGATAATTGTTTATTCACCATAGTTGAAATAAATGAGGGGTGATATTACTCAGGCACAGAGCAGGGTTAACAAGAAAGATGCTAACAATGCATCTCCCCTCCTGGGTGGAGTATCGAACTCGGAGACATTGAACCAGAATTTGGAGCATCTATTTTAAACTGAGATAGAAAGTAATGTCTTCTCTCAGAAGGTAGTGATTGTCTGGATTTCCCTAAACTAGCGAGTTGTGGAGGTAGATCACTGATAGTATTTACTGGCGAAGTGGATGGTTTTCTTCGACATATCTGCGAGTGAACAGGCGTAAGGATTTGGCAGATAAGTGCGGTTAAGCCCTGCAGCAGTTCAGCCATGCGCTTATTGCATGTCAAGTGCTGCGACGTTGAAAGAGTGTATGTTCACTTTAAGAAAGAACGTATTTTCTGAATTTTAAAGTAAAATTAAAGTACAGGCACAGCTGCCAAAACAACACAGCTAAGACATGCTGTCTGTCTCAATAACTCAATGACTCTTAGAGACTGGTTTTTCCATAATAGATACATGTGACAAGTGACTGTTAAGTGAATACCTAAGTTTTACTTGTTTTGGTTAACATTCAAATTTAACCAAGTAGTTTATATTTAATTTGAAGTGACGTGAGTTTTTGTGGATATTTGTTTAAAGTAACAGCCTTCACAACAATTTTGAGGCTTGTCCAGGAGAACTGTTACAACGTGGAAGTCGAACCCTTCTGCTAACTAAAAACAAAAGATAACTCATAATTTCCAGTATTTAAAGAAAAAAAACAATATGTATTATCCCAGCTCGAATCATAAACACAAAACAAAATTGGCAATAAAACAAGCACTCTTTCTCCAAAGTAATCGCTATCCCTTCACCGAACACAATGTTAATAATATTCTAATTCCAATAACACAATTAATGAGAATGGGAAATGAGCCCAATCTGTTAAAATACATACCGGTAATCTTCTCTGATTCCTTCAACCTTCCTTCCTCGATTTCCCGAATCTGCTTTTGTCTCCTCGACGTCTTCTGTCTTTTTTTTTACTGCGAGTATTTCTACAGCAGAAGATCCCTATTGATAGAGTGTTCCATCTGATTCGAGGAATGTTCCTGTTTTATGGACAACTGCTCTCTGGCTTGATGGAAGTTGCTCTGAAAAAAGTTTCAAAATGTCTGCGTTTTATTATGCTCCAATGTTGTTCCCTCTTACTGTTTCGTTGTTGGTAATACAACCAATGCGCACTCAATTGGGTTTTAGTTTCCTGGACGTAATTTAAATAATCTGTTAAACTTGATATGCGATTTAAACGGCAACCAGAACTCAGGTATCATTTTAACAGCTAATATTTACCATCTATTTTGGAACTGATTGTCTCTTAGCTGTTAGGTTTTTGGCAGCTGTGGCTGTACTTTAAATTTGCTTTAATATTCAGAAAACACTTCTCTCTTAAATTGAACATAAACTCTTTCAACTTTGCAACAGTCGGCAGGCTTGAGGGTTTGAATTGCATATCCCGTTATTATTTCTGACATTCTCATACTCTGTTTTTTGGTAAGTGACTTTTCTCAATCGAAGTTGTGTTGTGCAATGTTATATTCCGACAGAGAAGAGGATTTGGTTGAACTAACCCTGGGTGAATTACGTGGGCTCTATGTGGAGTGAATCTGGGCCTACAGCATGATCAAGGTCTGAAGCAAAAGCAGCAGAGAGGGGAAGCTTTCAAATAGGGAGCGGGGTGGTGCTTTTTCTAACCCAACCCTGGATTTACCAAGTACATTTTCCCAACCTCCACCTCACAATTGAAGTGGTCTCGATCGGTTCCGTGGAACGTGTCTGAATGGTTGAATGGAAAATTAAAATATCACTGAGGAGCACGAGTAATCCAATCAAGCCTTTGTAGTTATTCCAACGGTAAATAAGTGCATGACTCATAATATTGTTGCCCCAGTTGAACTTTTCTGTCAACACAGCAGTATCTCTGATTCACCTGTCTACCAAAAGTCAAACAATGCCAGCGTTGACATAATTTAAAAATACAGGCACCACAACCTTCTGGGAAAGAGAATTCTCACTTGAATGAATTTCCACTTCATGATTTTCTCCTCAGTCTTGTTCTGGCAGATGTTGGAGGGTCACTGTTTGCGTTCCTCTTCCCACTTCTCCACTGGTCACATTTTAAACGTAGTGAGAGTCGTGATATAGACATTGACATAAGTCTCAGACTAGGTTAGTGCGTGTTCTTTCGCCACGACTAATTAATTGTTTATTCTTCAAACAGGATTCTTTAAGCAAAGCCGCATATCTCAAAAATAACAGTTCTAAATGATACAAGCTCATCGAGTATTGAACTGATTCAATCTCCTCAAGATATTGTATCATTCAATAAGATCTCATTGAAAGGGCAACCAATTAAACCTAAATAGTATAAACCATTCATTACAGATGTAAGTCAAGTTACACAACTCTGAACGGCTTCTCAGCTAGGGAAATAAAGGATAGTGTTTTACCTCAATTGGCTGCATTGTTGGTTTACAGAGTAGTGTAATTCCAACAGCGTTCGTGGAATTCAAATCACCAGTTTGAGTTCAACACGAATGACTCTGATTCTCAACCTCTTCCCTCACATGAGGTCCAGTGACCCTCAGGTTAAAGTACCACCATTTACTTCTCTCTCATAAACCGGCAGCCCAAATGGTCTGATAAGACAATGGAGAAGGTTTTTTTTTAAGCTTCATCCTTAGCCCTTTGGATGTGTTCTCTATCAGACTGAGTATAGCTGCATTAACACTTCCTTCCTACAAAGGTGATGAATGTAGAGGTAGCGGGAATATTGTAAGGTTATTTTCTTTTCAAAAGTATCGACAATCTATTACAGAGAGGAGGAGATTTATTTTGTTTTACTTTTAAATCTACCGTCTCCAGATCATTGGAGGCAGAGATATTAAATATTTTGAGGCACAGATAGATTTGTGAATTCCAACAGAGTCAATGACTATCTGGGAAAGAGTAGGGATATGCAATGTGTTGGACAACACTGACAGGGGTACGAAAAGAAAGTCCAGATGAGAACTCCCCGAAATGCAACGAAAAACCAAACGGCAATGTAAAAAAAAGAATAAAAAGCAAGACGTGATAGTAGAAAGTCACGATAGTTGCTCAGGACCATCAGCTGCTCTTTTATTATAAATGACTCGTGCTGGTTAAAGCTGAGCATCACCACACCTCGGGCGAAGGGTTGAGGTTGAAAAATCGGGCCCTTCATGGCAACTTCTGTCAGTCTGGGGAATTGAACCTGCGCTGGTGACCTCCCTCTGTATCAAAAATCAGCCGTCTAGCCAACTGAGTGCAGACTATGAAGTTGCTATCGGCAGGAAGAGTAACAGACAAAGGGCAGGAGAAAGTTCAATAACAATGAAGAAGCTACAAGTCAGGAAAACGAATGAATATTTTAAAAGGTTATCTGCTAGAAATTGCATTTTGTCGTGAGACAATTGTTCAGATGCTGTCTTTGACTGAATACAATAAGGTATGACAAGTAAAACAATCAGAACTACGAACTGTAATCGAATGTTGATAAACATAAAATTAGTGCATATTTGCTTGGTGTGCATGAAGTGTGCTTACCGTTACATCAAAGTATAAAGCTGATGAAGTACATCGTCATGGGAACTAGAAACATGCTTGAAGTAAACTATTTTATAATCAACATTTGCAGACTGTTCCGTAACTGTGTGGTGACATTCCATACTAGAGACAGAGAGAGAGAGAGAGGGAATGTGCTGCATGCAGTAATGAGGGTGGTAGAGCATTGGCCTTGTTGGAGTGTAGTTTCTATAACAGTAAGTGTGAGGGAGCAGAGAGAACATGGTGACACTTCCCGTGGCAGAGTGGGAAAGGGTATTTTAGCATGTCCTGTGCTAGACATTTCCTCAGACCGCAGATACTGCACTGAGCTGGGTGGTGAGGTCAGACCATGCACGGCGGATCTGGTGATGTGGCCCCCTCCGAGATGAGAATGGTCCTCCTCTGTACTAGCCCATTCACCAGCACCTTCATGTCCCTGTCGACAAATCATAGTATAAATGCCACTTATCTGCCATTTGCTCCGTGTAAACCGTGCAGGACAGCTCTGAACTGAGAAATCTCAACCGTGTGCCAATTGTCCGAATAAAGATGGCACCACTGTCAGTGATCATGGAATGTCCCGGGCAATCCGAGCGATGGTGAGTATCTCCGGGGTGATGGCTGGGAGAATGGGCTGGCATTGAATGAGAGGGACACTATGGTGTAGGAGAGCTCATTAATGAGGAAAAATCTATAAGGTAGCACCAGGAAACTAGCTCGGCCTCATGCAGACGATCCTTCTGAAACATTCAATGATAATGACAGAGACTAATTATTGTGAGTTTCAGACTAATGAGTCGAAGAAACTGCGAATCCCACTCCCCGTTTCAAAGCTGCAGAACAAATGCTCATTCATACTCTCCATCATCTAAACTCACACTAACATCCAGTTCACCAATCATTCCTGAAAGCAAAGGCTCATATTGCAAGATGCTTTCGAGATTTCTACATTTCAGAATTCTGAAACCTGGGAACACATCCGTCCGTGACATTGTCTTAATCCCTCCCATTTATTATTATTTAAAATGATTCCACCAACAACTCCCTCAGGCAGTGACTTCCATACTTACAGCGCCCCCTGTCATGGCAAGGTTGGGATATGGAGCGGTAAATGGGTGGGAGCTCCACATCCTGTCACTTCCAGCATAGACTGCAAGCTTCCCATGTTGGCCAATGTGTTGACCAGCAACACATTTGCAATTCCTGATGAAGGGCTTATGCTCGAAACGTCGAATTCTCTATTCCTGAGATGCTGCCAACCTGCTGTGCTTTGACCAGCAACACATTTGCACCTCCACACACATCATCTATTGCATCCGCTGCACCCATGTGGCCTCCTCTATATTGGTGAGACAGGCCGCTTACTTGCGGAACGCTTCAGAGAACACCTCTGGGCCGCCCGAACCAACCAACCCAATCACCCCGTGGCTCAACACTTTAACTCCCCCTCCCATCCACCGAGGACATGCAGGTCCTTGGACTCCTCCACCGGCAGAACACAACTACACGACGGTGGAGGAGGAGCGCCTCATCTTCCGCCTGGGAACCCTCCAACCACAAGGTATGAATTCAGATTTCTCCAGCTTCCTCATTTCCCCTCCCCCCACCTTGTCTCAGTCGGTTCCCTCAACTCAGCACCGCCCTCCTAACCTGCAATCCTCTTCCTGACCTCTCCGCCCCCACCCCACTCCGGCCTATCACCCTCACCTTGACCTCCTTCCACCTATCCCACCTCCATCGCCCCTCCCCCTAGTCCCTCCTCCCTACCTTTTATCTCAGCCGGCTTGGCTCTCTCTCTCTTATTCCTGATGAAGGGCTTATGCTCGAAACGTCGAATTCTCTATTCCTGAGATGCTGCCTAACCTGCTGTGCTTTGACCAGCAACACATTTGCAGCAATGAGCAAGCATACGGTTCCCAAGCAATGTCCTGGGTAGAGTACACAGCTTTACATGCTGGGACGATAACTGCTCTAGGTTTATGGCTAAATGCACTACTGTTCACGAGACAACTCTCTATGCTGCATAGATGATCTACTCCGGATTAATCGATGAATGCACGTCATCTGTGCAGCACTCCCTGCTTGACAGTTAGCTATTCCTGATTTATATATCAATGCAGTGATATAGTCTGTAATGATCATAGGATTTCATTGAGCATTACACGAGACTGGTCTGCATAGTGTCCCTGCATAACAGTTATCTCTTCTGTGGTTATGGTATCTTACCTTGTTCTCTGATGGATTGGCTGGGCAGGGATGGATTGAGAATGTGATGAAACTAACCATTGCAACTAATCTGGCACTACCTCCATTTTATGTTTACATTCATTTCATTGGAACATCTACACTTTCACTCCATTAAAGTTGTAGTGAAATCATGCACTATCATCGTGACATAGAGGCCGACAGCACAGAAACATGCCCTGTTGGCCCTAACTGGCCCATGCCGATCAAAATGTCGATCATCGCTAACCCCATTTCCCTCAACATGGTCCATACCCGTCTAATCTTTTTTATCCATATATTTCATCATGTTGGTTCATACCCACTGTCCTAGCCACAGTCCAAACCTCTTTCGTTCAGAATGAGTCAGCCATTCCCATCGTCGTCGGGTCTCCATGTAGAAAGAAAGGGTGGACTCTCAGATAAATACCGTCCGACATGATACACGGCTCAACACACCATCGCCTCCACTCCCCACCGTCAAACAAACCCATCAAAATATTTCAGATGTACCGACAGCGGCAGGGCCACTGGGTACATCAGGACGCTGACCATGAGAGAGCTGGAGTAACACTTGTGATACCTGAAAGGGTCAGAGTGAACCCTCGAGTGCACATTACATCAGTATGACCTACAATCTGCCTCTGCTTATGTAATATGCAGCTTTTTAATCTTCCTGAAAACTTCAGTTTTGCATTTACTCAACTGCCAAATTTCTGTCCATTGCACCCCATTTACGGAGTCTCAACCGCCTGTTTATAAGTTAGTTTCCTGCTTATATTGACATCATGACAAAATGAATTTAGAATACCTTTGTTCCGTTAGTCTAAATTGTTGATATATTTTGGAAACATTTGAGGACCCAGGACTGGTCAATCTGTAACTGTGATCGTTGACTTCGCTTAAACTGCACAACACTAATCTATCTCGAATTAATTGCATCTTCAACCTCAGTCAGACTTTCCCTCGCCAGTGTTGTGTGCTGAGTGTTCCGACAGATACTGTTAGGAAGAGATACATCTGTGACAAATACTTTGGTGATAATGTTTCCCTCTTCTTAATTCTATTCATCACTTCCCACAGTGTGTCTGCTGTGTTTTCCTGTATTAATTTGTGGGTCTTGGGCTTCGCTGGCAAGCCAACCATTGATGGTCCATACATATTTGCCGTTGAGAAGGTGGTGGTCAGTTGCCTTCTTGAACCGCTGCAGTCCACTTCTGTGGGTTGACCCAAAATATCGTTAGGGAGGGAATCCGAGGATTTCGACCCAATGGCTCCGAAGGTGATATATGTCCAAATCAATGTTGTAGGGTTCTTGTAGGGGAACTTGAAAGTGGCGTTTTTCGGAGCTACATTGTCCTTTTGGATGGAGGTGATGGTGGGTTTCGAAGGTATTGAATCAGGTTCTTTGGTGATTTTTTGCAGTCCATCTTTTATATAGTACACACTGCTGCTACTGAGTGCCGATGGTGGAGGATTGAATGCTTGTAGATAGGATGCCAATCAAACGGGGATGCTTTGTCCTGGATAGTGTTGAGCTTTCTGAGTGTTGTTGGAGATGCACCCACCCAGGCAGGTGGAGTGTGTTTCATTACATGTCTGCCTTGTGTCTCGGAGATGGTTGATAGTTTTTCGTGTGTCAGGGGGTGAGTTCTTGCTGCAGTGTCCCCAGTTTCTGACTTGCTCTTGTAACCACTGTGTTTATGTGGTGAGTCCACTTCAGTTTCTGTTCAATGGTAACTTGAAAGATGTTGACAGTGGGGGATTCATTGATGGTACCACAGTTTAAATTCAAGGGGCTATAGTTAGAGTGCCGTTTATTGATGAGAGTCATCGTCTGGTATTTGTGTGGCGCGAGTTCTATTTGCCCCTTGTCGGGGCATGTCTGGATAGTGTCCAGATCTTGTTGCATTTGTGCATGGACTGCTTCAGTTTCTGAGGAATCACGAGTGGTGCTGAACATTGGCAATCATTGGGGAACATCCCCACTTATAACTTTATGACAGAATGAAGGTAATTGATGAAGCATCTGAATATTGTTGGACGGAGGAGACTACCCTGATGGATTCCCGCAGAGATGCCCTGGAGGTCCTATGACAGACACTACATAAACTCAACAATCTTCTTTTCTATCAGGTTTGACTCTAACAAGCATCGTATTGAGTCCTCGCCCTTCTTAGTCAGTGGTGGGCGTGCGGAGACACTCTTTGTCTTGGATATGGAAGTCCCAAACGCAGAGTACGGTCTGTGTGCTTGTGTCCCTCAGTGCTTGCTCCGATTTGTTTTCAACATTGAGGAGAATTGAGCTATCGCTGATGGGTAGTGTGGAGGGCAGGAGATTTCTATCGTCAGGCGCTTTCGTTGAAAATCTTTTTACTGTTATCATTAGATTTCCTGGGTTCTGAAATCAATGGTGGGGAATTCCAAAGTAACTTCTTTCCTGGCTGTATCCCATGGTACTCCCATCACTGTTGGGTTTGTATTGCTGGTGGGACAGAATCTACTCAGGTTTGGTGATGGGGCTTCGTGAAGCATTACCCATCAGGCCTGACTCGGTGAGTATTATGGTGTCAGACTGTTTCCTGACCGGGACAATATGAAGATTAAAGGCAACATTACACCAGGAGCAATAATGTCATAAAGAAACGGAATGAAACGCACTCTAACTGTAGGTGTGTGATGTTTTCAAACATGTTTGTGAAATTCAATGTGTACATTGAGGTAAATGGATATGATTTAAATATACGTTAGAGAGACGTGGTGACAGAGTGGTCGATATTGGAAACTGAATATCAAGCATATTTTATATTTGGGAATTTTATACAAAACTGAGAACGAATTCGGGTAGATCTACGAAAAAGGTATAGCATGAATGCAACAGAGAATCTTACAGCAAATAATTATGGTATTGGTTTAATGTTTTTGTTTTTGTTTTGTGCAACTTACCGGTTGAGTCGAGTTTGGGGAGTGATTATCGACAGAGGTTGAGTGGGACTCATCAAAGTTAACAGACAGAAGTGCCATTGTGAGAGGAATATTTGTGTCTTTATCACATTTATATCCGACGTTCTCTGGCATACTCTTTCACATTAATTGTGAATTGCCAGAGTGAATTAACTGAAAAGGGAAGAGTAACGTTCCAGCAGGAAGAAGACACTATTATGACATACCCACTTGCATGTAACGGGGTGAGGACATTTTCTCTGCGTTTACAATGTTTCAAGTCAGAGATTGAAGACATTTTAGACTTGAAGATAGAAATTCTCAACCTGCGTTTGTCTTAAAGGAGCTGCGAGTATTATGAATGGTAAAGAAGTATTTTTACTCTTGAGTGATCAAGTGTTTGCGATTGTTCTTCGAACCATCTGTTCTTAGTGATGTGTGTCTGTGTGTTTGGGAAAAGAGAGTTTCTTGTGCATTACATTACGATTTTGCAACTAACTCAGAAATTCCCATTTGTTATTTCAGCTCCCATTAATACAATAGATCTCCGAAGACAGTAAAACATTTGACAATCTCACTTGCTCCTTAATCAAACTGCTCACTTTGCCCCCAGAGTGATGCATAATGTTTTTGCTTTCCTTTCTCACAGTTACCGTATTGACGATCTACGTCCTGCTTTATAAAGATTGTGGATTGTCTCAGTGTGTCAGACGTTACCTAGGGGCCATGGCAGTGGCGGATCTGCTGGTCATTATCCTGGACCTGATATTGAGACACATTCCCATTGTTTATGTCGATCAGTTTTATTTCCTGAGATACACCATCCCCGTGTGTAATATCCACGCCGTCCTGCTTTATGCAGCCACTGACTGCTCTGTCTGGTTCACCGTCACTTTCACCTTTGATCGGTTTGTGGCCATATGTTGCCAGAAGCTGAAACATAAATATTGCAGTGAGAAAACGGCGGCTGTAGTTCTGGGAACAGTGACTGTGCTGGCCTGTTCAAAGAACGTCTTCTGGTATTTTATGTATTCACCTTGGTATTGGATGGAGAACCCCACTTGGTTTTGTGCTATAACTATGGATGTTCTATTATCCCCTTTCTGGCTCAAACTCGAGTTCCTTCACTACATTCTGAACCCAGCTACCCCATTTCTCCTGATTCTGCTGCTCAATGTTTTCACCGTCAGACACATTTTAGTGACAAGCAGAGCCCGCAGGAGACTCCGCGCTCACACCAATGGGGTCACTCAGTCGGACACAGAAATGAGAAATCGAAAAAAATCCATAATTTTACTGTTTGTGATCTCGGCCAATTTCATCCTGTTATGGTCAATTTTAATGGTGTATTCCATATGGTTCCGGATGGCAGTGAATGGATATTCTCGTTTGTTTCCACTGAGTTTTATGATGCAATTGGGCCACATGCTGCAGCTCCTCAGTTGCTGTACAAACACCGTGATTTATGCCGTGACGCAGACTAAGTTCAGACAGCAGCTGAAGAATGTACTGAAATATCCAGTTACCCAAATTCACCAATCAATCAAATTCACTATTTAATTAATCCATCCGGAATTTTCTCATTTCAACTCAGCAATTCAACAATGAAGCAGATTTTGGTATGGTAACAGACTGAGCGTCGTGCTGGATTGTCTAACCATATCCCACAGTGGAAGACAGGGACAGATTTCAATGTTGCTGTCAATTCAGGGGCCAGTGCGAAAAGGCAGTATTCCACTGATTGTATTGATCATTTCATTTTGTAAGCAATAAAAAATCATGTTCTTTAGGATGTGCCAAGGAGAAGAGTGAACAATATTTTTGTTTGACTTTCTGTTCAAGAAGCTGAGCTGGAGAGAAACAGAGTCCTCCCCAAGTTCTCGTACTCATGGATGGTGAGCGGGATGGGGCCTGGCCTCAGGAGTTGGGTTATTGCTTTCAAATCCTAGTCAACCAATCTACCTGGCCACGTTATAATCAATCTCTCTTCCTTTGTACCACTCCTTCCATATCTCCCTCCCAGCATTACACTGTGCTTCTGTCTCTCTCCCCTCCCATTTACACACTATACTTCACTGTTGGACCTTCCTCTTTTTTTTCACTCACTCTCCGTCCTGCACTCACTTCTTCCAATCTCGAATTTTCCTATACTCTCTGCCTCGAATCCTCTCCAAACTTCCGTTGTTGGGGAAAACAGGAGGGATGTGTATCTTTAGGCCGATACTAGGTTTGCAGTGTGTGGCTTGAGCCAAATGCCGTTGGTGGGGGAAATGGTGGAAGTGAGGGCATTGACCGTTACTAAGGGGGATACACAGGGGTGGAAGCACAGACTATGACTGGGAGTCAGCTGTAGAATTGGGCAACAGGCTGATACACATGTGGGATCGATTGTCTGTTACGCAGTAAACAGATCAAGGATGTGGTCAAAGCCCATCGTGAAAGTGATAAACTAGGGAGGGATTCGCAGGCCAGTGCACGGCGTAGGGAGTGTGTGGAGAGTGAGCATGACGGTGGGCGAATGTGTGGGACAGAGATAATGGTGGTGGGGAGTGGGCATGGGAGTGAGTGCGATGGCGTGTCAGTGAAATGAGAAGTGAGCATGTTGTTGTTGGAGTGTGTGGGGGAGTGAGTATGACGATGGGGGAGAGTGCACTATCATGCCCATGATGGTGGGTGAGAGTGCAGTGGGGTGTGTGAGTTGGTGGGAGTGTGTGTGAGATTCAGCTTGACAGTGAATGAGCACTCAGGGAAGTTGTCAAGACAGTGGGGGAATGTGTAAGGGTGTGAGCATGACAGTGGGGGAGTGAGCAGTGTGGTGAATGTGAAGAGTGGAAGAGTGTAGAGGAGTGAGCGTGATGGAGAGGGTAATTTGTGGGGTGGTGAGCATGACAAAGGAGGAGTGTGGGGGAGAAAGCGTGATGGTTGGGGACTGTGTGATATAATGAACATGACGTTGGTAGATTGCGCGGGAGTGTACGTGACGGAGGGGGATTGTGTGTGCATCTGAGCGTGATAGTGGTGTATTGTGCGATGAAGTGCGCTTGAGCGAGGAGAGTATGTGGGGAAGTGAACATAATGGGGGAGAGAGTGCAGGGGAGTGAGCATGCTGGTGGGGGATTATGCTGGCGAGTGAGCATCAAGGTGGGGATAGTGTGGGGGTGATCGTGACGGATCGTGAATGTGCAGATTGTGGGCATGACGGTGGAGGAGGGAGCGTGATAGTCGGTTTGTGTTTGGGGTGGGAGCATGATGATGGAGTGTGTGGAGATGGGAGCGTGACAGTCGGGCGTGTGGGGGAACTGAGTGCAATGGTGGTGGAGTGTGTGGTTAATTCAGCATGACGGTTATGAAGCGTGTGCAAGTGAGTGAGCATGATGATGGGGGAATGTGTGAGGAAGTGATTGTGACAGTCAGGGAGAGGTCAGGAGTGTGTGATGGTGTACGAGTGTGTAGAGGAGTGAAAGAAATGGTGTATTAATTCGTGGAAGTATTTGTGAGGCTGGGCTAGTGTGCGATGGAGCATGACAGTTGGTTTAGTACGCGATAAGTGAGAGGAAATGTGGGTGGTGTTTGGAGAACTGGGCGTGACAGAGTCGTAATATGCAGGGGAGTGAGCATGATGGATGTGGAGTGAGGGAGAGTGAGCATGACAAAACTTGTGTCTGGAGTGACTGAGCATGGTGATGCGGAAGTGTGCAGCAGAGTGAGTGTGATGGTGGGTTTAGTTTGGGGAGGTGAGTGTGACAGATGGAGAGTCTGCAAGAGTATGAGCGTGATAGGGGACGTGTGCAGAGGAGTGAGCGTGTTCGTGCGTGAGTATGCTCGAGAGGGTTGGCTGACAGTGGGGTAGTATGTGGGCGAGTGAGCCGAATGGTGTAACAGTAAGCATGGATGTAATCGTGATCATACAGGAGTGTATCGGGGAGTGAGTTTGACTTTGTCACGGTGATGGTGATGGAGAGAGAAGGTCAGGTTGATGTTGTCGGAGTGAGAGTGAGCGTGTCAATGCGATGGTGATGGAGTGAGTGAGTGGGCTAGTTTTGCGGTGACTGAGTGTGTGTCAGGGATTCATAGTGAGTGATGGAGTAAGTGTGAGATGGATAAGGTGAAAGTGAGGAAGTGTATCTGAGGGGGCAGGGTGACATTGATGGAGTGAGCGTGATGGGGTCAGGGTGACAATGGCGGAGTGAGTGTGAGGATGTCAAGGTGATGGTTATAGAGTGAGTATGAGCATGAGGGATCCAAATGATGTTGACGGAGTGTGGGGGAGGTGGACGGTGTAACACTGATGAAGTGAGTCTGAGTAGGTCAGGATGACGGTGACAGAGTGAGTGTAAGAGAATCAGGGTGACGGTGATGGAGTGAGTGTGAGGGAGTGAAGGTCACGGCGACAGAGTGAGTGTAAATGGTTCAGGGTAACGGTGATGAAGTGAGTCTGAGTTGCTCAGGGTGATGGTGATTGTGTGCGTGTAAGGAGCTCAAGGTTATGATGGTATTTGTGAGGGTGAGGGACTGACGGTAATGGTGAGGGACTGAGTGTGAGTGAATGAGTGTGAAAGCACGGAGTGAATGTGAGGGGATCAGGCTGGCAGAGTGAGTGAGGGGTGGTCAGGACTACAATGAGAGTTCGGCTGTCAGCATGAAAGATAAGAGTGAAGATGACGGAAACAGAGTGTGTGGGAGTGTCAAGGTGATGGTGCTCAAATGAGTGTGAGGGAGTCAGAACGACGGTGACAGTGTGAATGTGAAGGATGCAGGATGATGGTGACTGAGTAGGTTAGGGGGCAGTGAGGCACTAAGAGTCTAAGTGTGATGGAGTGAGTGTAAGGGGATCAGGGTGACAGTGATGTTGATGAACAAAATGCGAGGGGGGCAGTGTGGCACTAAAGAATTGACTGTGAGCATGTCAAGGTGACTGTGATAGAGTGAATGTGAGGAGACAGGGTAAAGGTAACATAATGAGTGTGAGGGGACCATGTGAAAGAGTGAATTGAATGGGCCAGAGTGACAGTAGATGCATGAATGGGTGCGGGTCAGTGTGACAGTGGGGAATTCAATGTGAAGGGTCTAGGACGATGGGAGAGGTGTGACTGTGGAATGGTCCGGGTGACAGTGAAGGAACGAGAGTGAAAAGTTCAGATTGACTTTGACAGAGTGATTGTGAGTGGCCCAGGCTGATTGCGATGAAGTGTGTTTGAGGGGATCGGGAGACAAAGTGAGTATGAGGGACTCCATGTGATGGTGATGGATTTGTGTGAGGGGGTGATATGGAAGTAATGAAGTAGGTCTGATGGGTGACGGGGAACGGAGATGGAGCGATTGTGAGGAAGTCAGGGTGACAGTGACGGAGTGATTGTGAGGGGTCTCGATGACGATAATGGATTAAGTGGGAGCGAGTCAGGTGTACTGTGACTGAATGAGTGTGAGCGGTGAAGACAGATGGTAACAGAATGAGTGTGAAGGGTTCAGGGTGGAGACGGAGTGTCTGGAGTTCATGCTGACAGTGACGGAGTGAGTTTGAGGGGATCAGGATGACGATGACCGAGTGAATGTGTAGGGTTCAGGGTGGCATTGAGTGACTGAGTCTGAGGTGTTAGGGTGATGGTGACAGATTGAGTGTAAGGAGGCGGTAGTGATGTTGATGCAGTGAGTGTGGTGGTTTAGGATGATGTGACAGAGTGATTGTAAGGTGGTCAGGGTGGCAGTGATGGGGTGAATGTGAGGGATTCAGGGACAGTGTGAAAGAGCGAGTGGGACGGGGTTATTATGACAATTATGAAGTGTTTCTGAGTAGGTCAGAATGACGGAGATAGTGTGAGTTTAAGGGGGTCAGGTTGACTGATATAGAGTGAGTCTGAGGGAGTCAGGGTGCCCGTCAGAGAGTGAGTGTGAGGGGATCAGGGTAAGGTGATTATGTGAGTCAATGTTAGTCAGGGTGACGGTGATGGTGTGTTTACAAGGATGTCAGGGTGACGATGAGATTTATGAGGGTGAGGGACTGATTGTGACAGTGAGGGAGTGATTGTGAGGGGGTGATAGTTGCCGAGAGCGAAGGAGGGGTTAGGCTGACGTTATAGGATTCAGTGTGTGAGTGTCAGGGAGACAGCGACAGAGTGAGAGTGAGGAGTCAGATTGACTTTTAAGGAGTGATTGTGAGGGGATCAGCGTGACTCTGACAGAGTGAATGTGAGGGGATTGGGTAACAGAGTGAGTGTGAGGGACACAGGGTGATAGAGATTGTGAGGGGTGAAGGTGACTGTGATGGAGTGAGTGCAAGGAAATCAGTATGATGGAGTGAGTGCATGTGGGGATAACGGTGGCAGTGATGAATTGAGTGTGAGGGAGTAAGGGTGACACTGACAGAGCGGGTGTGAGTGGGTCAGGGTGACGGCGATGGAGTGATTGTTAGGCGTCATAGTGACGTAACACTCCCTCCGTGAGTGTGAAGAAGTCAGAGTGATGGTGACAGAGTGAGTGTGAGGAGGTCGGAGTGACGGTGACATACTGGGTCTGCATGGGTAAGGGTGACAGAGTGAGTGTGTGGTGCTCATGGCGACAGTTTTTGGAGTGAGTGTGAGGAGGCCAGGGTGAGAGTGATGGAGTGAGTGTAAGGGCGTCAGGGTGACGGTGATGGAGAGTCAGGATGTCAGTGACAGAGTGAGTGTAAGTGGGTGAGGATGACAATTAGGATGGATTGTGAGGAGGTCAGGGTGATAATGATAGTGTGTGTGTGAGTCGGTCAGAGTGACAGTCAAGAATAAGTGTGAGGGTTGCAGGGAGACAGTAGGGTGTGAATGCTATACAGTTACAGTAACAGTGATGGAATGATTTCGAGGAGATTAGGATAAAAGTGTAGGAGTGTGTGTGCGTATATCAGAATTACAGTGACGGAGTGAGCGTGAGAGGCTCAAGGTGATGATGACAGAGGGAATCAAAGGGGGTCAGGGTGAGCGTGATCGTGTGAGCGTCAGGCCGTCAGGTTCGGGTAACGTTGTGAGAGTAAGGTGGTGAGTATGAACGGGAAAGAGTGAGTGTGATTGGGACAGCATGATGGAGTCAGTGTGAGAGTGATGGAGTGAGTGTGAGGAACTCAGTGTGAGGATGACTAAGTGACTGTAATAAGGAGAGGGTGACAGTAAAGGAGTGACAATAATGGGGTCAGGGTGACAGTGACGGGTGAGTATAAGGAGGACATTAATGATGACAGAGCTAGTGTCAGGGGTCAGCGTGACAGTGAGAGAGTGAGTGTGAGGGCGTCAGGGTGATGGTGACAGTGTGAAAGGGTTAGTGTGATGGTGAGGGAATGAGTTTGAGGTTGTCCGGGTAAGACTGATGGAGTTGAATGTGACGTGGTCATGGTGACAGTCACGGAGTGAGTGTGAGGAGAACAGCGTGATGGTGAAAGTGCAAATGTCAGTTGACAGTGAGGGAGGGAATGTGAATGCGTCAGAGTGTTCCTGACAGTATGAATGTGTGGATGTCAGGGTGACGATGGTGTAGTGAGTTTGATGGGGTCAGGGTGACAGTGACAGAGTGAGTTTCAGTTGGACAGGGTGATGGTGATGTAGTGAGTTTGAGGGAGATCTGAGTAATGGTGATGGAGAGAATGTAAGTGTGGTGTGACGATGACTGAGAGAACGTGAGGGTGTTAATCTGATAGTAATGGAGTGACTGCTAATGTGTTAGGGTGCTGATGTAGGAGCGAGTGTGAGGTGGTTTGGGTGATGTTGACAGCGTTCGAGTGATGTGTACAGTTGATTGTGTTGGCGTAACTGTGAGGTGGACAGGGTGACTGTGATGGAGTGAATGTGAGGGGATTGGGATGACAGAGTGAGTGTGATGGACTCAGGGTGATGGTGAATGTGAGGGCATCTGGGTGACGATGACGGAGTGATGTTGTGGGGGTCATGTTAATGGTGATGGAGTGAGTGTGAAGGGGTCCGGATGACGGAGACAGCGTGAGTGTGAGGGAGTTTGCTTGGTGTATTGAGTGTATGAAAGGGGAATGGTGACAGTGATTGAGTGTGAGCCAGTCAGGGTGACTTTGGGAGAGTGAGTGCGAGGAGATCAGTGTGACAGTGATGAAGAGAGTATCAGGAGACGAGGATGACAGTGATAGAGCAAGTGTGCTGGATACAGACTGAACTGACAGAATTGAGTGTGAGGGCTACAGGGAGACATTAGGCTATGAAGGTTATACGGTCAGGGAGACAGTAGAGGAGTGAGTGCAAAGGGATCAACATAAAAGTGTAGGAGTGAGTGAGAATATATCAGATTGGTAGTGTTGGAGTGAGTGTCAGTGCGTCAGGTTGATAGTGATGGAGTGAGTGTAAGGGGGTTAAGATGATGACGGAATGACTGGGTGTGGGTGAGGGGGTCAGTTGGAGGGTGATGGCATAAGTGTGAGGGGTGAGGTTGACTGTGACGTAGTGAGTGTGAGAGGGTGAGCGTGACAATGAAAGAGTGACAATGAAGGGGTCAGGGTGACGGCGAAGGAGTAAGTGTGAGGAGGACAGGTGTTGATGACCGAGCTCGTGTCAGTGGTCAGTGAGACAGTAAGGGAGTGAATGTGAGGGCGTCAGAGTAACAGTGACAGAGTGAGTGTGATGCAGTCAGAATGACAGTGATGGAATGTGTGGGGATGTCAGGATGAAGTTGATGGAGAGAGTGCGATGTGTTCAAATTGACATGAACAGAGTGTGAGTGAACATGGTGATGGTGACGGAGTGAGCATGAGGGGGCAGGGTTAGGGCGATCGTGGTTGTGAGGTCGACAGGCAGCCAGTGACGGAGTGAATATGAGGAGGCCAGGGTGACGGTGAATGAGTTAAAGTGGGCAATCATGGTGACAGAGTGAGAGGGTGGGTTTACCCCTCATGGTGATCGATTATGTGTGAGCGTGCCTGGTGATGGTGACATAATAGGTGTGTTGCTCTCAGCATGACAGTGAAAGAGAGACTGCGAGGATTAATCAGGGGGATTTTGATGGAATGAGCGTGTTCATGGCAAGATTGAGAGTGATGGAGTGAGTATATGGGGGTCCGGATGATGGTGAGGGAATGAGTGTGCGAGAGTCAGGGTGATGGTGACGGAGTGAGTGTAAGGGGGATCAGATTGGTGGTTAGCATTGAGTGTGATGATGTCAGGGTTAGTGTGATTGGATCAGAGCGACGGTCATGATTGAGCGTGAGGGTTACAGAGTGAGAGTATGGTGTGAATTTTGAACTGTCTGGCAGACAGCGGGAGACTGAGTATGACAGGATTGTGTGTGTGAGTATATCAGATTCATCGTCTGGAGTGAGCGTGATTGCGTCAGATTGATTTTGACGAAGTCAGACTGAGAGGGTGAGGTTGTAAGTGAAGTTGTGGATGTGAGTGTTAGGGTGACAGTGATGCAGTCAGTGTGAAGGTGATGGAGTGAGTGTGAAGGAGGTGTCAGAGTGAGGGTGACCGAGTAATAGTGAAGTGGTGAGGGTGAGAGTGAAAGAGTGACAATGATGGGCGATAGTGACAGAGCGAGTGTGACAGAGTTAAGTGGACTTTCACGGAGCGAGTGTAAGCATGTCAGGGTGACTGTGTTGGAGTGAGTGTGAAGGGATGGGGTGATCGAGTGAGTGTGAGGGACTCAGGGTAATGGTGAGTGTGACGGGGCCCTGGCGGCGATGATGAATTGTTTGAGTGGGGGTCAGTTTGATTGAGTGTGAGGGCGTCGGGCTGACTGAGATGGAGTGCGAGTGAGGGAGTCAGTGTGATGTAGTGTGTATGAGCGTATAAGGGTTATAGTGAGAGAGAGTGCGAGGGATTCCGCGTGATGAAATGTGTCTAAGGGGGTAAAGGTGACAGTGATGGAAGAGTGTTAGGAGGGGTCATTGTGACGACAAACGAGTGAGTGTGAGGAGGTTGGAGTGACGGTGACAGAGTGAGGGAGTCGTGAACAGCATCACAGTGTTGTAGTTCAGTGTGATGGAATCAGTGGGAGAGTGATGTGAGGATGTGTTTGCAACGATGATGGAGTGAGATGGGATGAGGCTCACAGTGACGGAGTGAGTGAGCTGGGGTCAGTGTGACAGGCAAGTGATTGTGGGAGGATCAGGTTAACGATGACAAATTGATTATATTTGGGTCAGGGTAATAGTGACGGAGTGAGTATGAGTGGGTTCAGAGTGATGGTGATGGAGAAAATGTCAAAGGGTCAGTATGATGATGATAGAGAGAATGCGAGGCCGTCAGGGTGACATTAAGGGAGTGAATGGGAGTGCATAAGGGTGACAGTGGAGTAATGAGTATGAGATGGTTCGGTTGATAATGATGTAGTGAACGTGACGTGTCAGGTTGACTGTGATTGATAGGTGGGCAGGGTAAATGTGATATAGCGAGTCTGAGCGGTCAGGGTGAAGTTGATGGAGTGAATGCGATGTGGCCGGGGCGGGGGGAATGTGATGGTGAGGATCTGAGCGTAAGGGCGTCAGGTGGCAGTGACGGAATGCGTCCGAGGTGAAGGCGGAGTCAATGTGACGAGGTCAGTGTGGGGGTGATGGAGTGAGTGAGAGGTGTTCATGACGCCGATAATGGGATGTGTGTGAGGGGAATCAGTCTAACGATGACAAAGTGAGTTTGAGGTTGTCAGGGGAACAGTAGTGGCGTGGATTTGAGGGGGTCAGGGTGATGATGGTGGACTGAGTGTTAGGATGTCAGGGTGAGGGTGATGGAGTGAGTGTGAGAGGGCGTCAGAGTGAGGGTGACCGAGTGAGTATGAGGAGGTGTGAGTGGCAGTGATGGAGTAAGCATAAAGGACTCAGGGTTACATTGACCGTGCGAGTGTGCGTTGTGTCAGGGTGACAATGGCTGACTGAGTGCGAGGAAGACAGGGTGACAGTGACTGAGTTACTGCTAGGGGGACAGCGTGACATTTTTCGAGTGTCAAGACGTCAGGGTGACAGTAGGTGCGTGAGTGCGACTGGGTCAGTGTGACAGTGGAGTATTTTGTACGGGTTGGTTAGGCTGACAGTAGCGGAGTGAGTGTGTGGGTGTCAGGGTGGCAGCAACTGAGTGAGAATGAAAGCGTCAGGTTGACTTTGATGGAGTGATTGTGAAAAGGTCATAGTGACTGTGATGGAGTGAGCGTGAGGCGATTGGGGTGACCGAGATAGAGTGAATGTGAGGGCGTCTGGGTGATTCTGATAAGGTAAGGGTGGGAATTGTGGAGTGAATGTGAGGGGATGAGGGTGTTGGTGATGGAGCGAGAGCAGGGGTGTCAGGGTGAAAGTGAATGACTGAGTGTGCTGGGGTCAGAGTGACGGTGACGGATTGAGTGTGAGTGATGAGGGTGACAGTGAAGGAGTGAAAATGAGTGGATCAGGGTGACATTGACAGAGTGTGTGTGAGGCGAAAAGAGTGATGTTCACAGAGTTATTGTTATAGGTAAGCGTGAGCGTGAGGCAGTGAATATGAGGGCATCAGGGTGTTCGTGAAAGTGTGAGTGCGATAGGGCAAGGTGACGGTGAAGGAGTGAGAGTGAGGTTGTCAGGTTGACAATGCCGGAGTGAATGTGAGGAGGTTAGGCTGATGGCGATTGAGTGAGTGAAAAGAGGTCATAGATGCAGTGACAGGGTGTGTGTGACTGCTTCAGGGTGATGGCGTCGAGCGAGTGCGAGGGGCTCAACTGAATATGACAGATTGAGGATAATGGGTTCAGCGTGGCAGGAACAGAGTGAGAGTGAGTGGAAATGGTGACAGTGATGGAGTGAGCGTGAGGGTGACAGGTGACAGTAACAGAATGATTGTGAGGTAGACAAGGTGAAAATGATGGCGTGAGTGTGATTGGGTCAGAGCGATGGTCAGGATTGAGTGTGAGGTTTACAGGGAGATATTAGGGTCTGAATGTGAAACGGTCAGGGAGACAGTGAGAGAGTGAATATGAGGGGATCAGGATAACTGCGTGGGAGCGGTTGTGAGCATAACTAATTCACAGTGTATGAGTGAGTGCGAGTGTGTCAGCTTGAGAGTGATGGACTGCATATGAAAGGGTCAAGATGATGATTACGGAGTGATTGTGAAGGGGTCAGGGTGAGAGTGACTGGCTGAGCGTGAGGGCATCAGGTTAAGCGTGATGGAGTGAGAGTGAGGGTTGAGGCTTAATGAGAAGGAGTGAGTGTGAGTGTATCAAGATGAGGGTGACCGAGTGAGTGTTAGTGAGTGAGGGTAACAGTGAAGAAATGACTGTGAGGGTGACAGGGTGTTGGTGACTGTGTGAAAGTGAGGCATTTAGGGTGATAGTGAGGGAGTTAGGATGATAGTGAGAGAGTGAGTATGAGGTTGTTAGAGTGACAGTGATGGAGTGAATGTGAGGTGGTTCAGGGATACAATAACAGAGTGAATGTGAGGGGGTCAGGATGACGGGGACAAGGTGAGTTTCAGGGGGTTGAAGGTGACACAGAGAGGATGATAGTGTCAAGGTGATAGTAATAGAGTGATAATGAGACAAATATACTGACGGTGATGGAGTGAGTGTGGGGGTATGTGTCAGTGTGGTGTTGATCGAGTTAGTGCGAGGTGAACAGGATGAAAGTGATGGAGTGAGTGTGACAGGTTCAAGGTAACTTTGATGGAATGTGTGTGATTTGGACTTGGTGGCAGTGATGGATTGAGTGTGAGGGGTTCAGTGTGATGGTGACATTGTGAGTGTGAGGGGATCATGGGGACAGTGACGGAGTGAGTTTGAGGTGGACAGGGTGGCAGTAATTGTGTGAGCGTGAGGGGGTTCAGAGTGATGCTCATGCAGAGAATGTGAACAGGTCAATGTGACGATGATGGAGAGAATGTAAAGGTGCCAATGTGACAGTAAGGGAGTGGGTGCGAGTGTGTAAGGGTGACGGTGTAATAGTGACTTTCAGGTCGTTTGCGTGCCAGTGACGGTGTGAGAGTGAGGTGTGAGGTTGACTATGTCGGAGTGATTGTGGCAAGGACAGGGTGACTGTGACATAGTGAGTCTGAGGCGTCAGGATGATGTTGATGAAATGAGTGTGAGGGGGTCAGGTTGAAGGTGATGGATTGAGTATGAGGGCGTCAGGTAACAATAAGTATTTGAATGTGTGTGGGTCAGTGTGATAGTTCTCGAGTGTGAATGAGGGAGTTATGCTGACGATATAGGAGTGAATGTTAGGGAGTCAGCGTGACGGTGACAGATTCAGAGAGAGATTCAGGTTGACTTTGTGGGAGTGATTGTGAGTGGGTCAGGGTGACTGAGATGGAGTGATTGTGAGGGGACTGGGATGACAGTGAGTGTGAGGGACTCAGGGTAATGGTGAGTGTGAGGGGTCGAGGTGATGATGATGGAGTGTTTGTGTAGGGGCCAGGTTGACAGTGATGGAATGAATGTGTAGATGCCTGTTTAAAGGTGACGGAGAGAGTGTAATAGGGACACAACGTCGGTTAGGATTGAGTGTAAGGAGGTCAGGGTGATAGTGATGAAGTGAGTGTGAGTGGGTCAGACTGACATTCAGGCTTGAGAGTGAGGGCTACACGGGAGCAGTAAGGTGTGAATGTTATGCGGTCAGGGACACAGCGGTGGAGTGAATGTGAAAGCGTCAGAAATAAAGGGTATTAGTGACTGTGAGTACATCAGGTTTGAGTGTGAGTGTGTCAGGTTGATAGTGAAGGCATGAGTGTGAACGGCTCAAGGTGATGATGACTGAGTGATTGCGAGGGTGTCAGGGTGAGAGTCACCGGGTGAGCATGGAGGTGGTCAGGTTGAGGGTGACGCAGTGAGAGTGAAGGGGTAAGGGTGACAGTTAAGGATTGAGTGTGAGTGGGTCATGGTGATGGTGATGGAGTCAGTGTGACGATGATGGAGTGATTGTAAGGGCAGTCAGGGTGAGGGTGACAGAATGAGTACAAGAGGATGAGTGTATCAGTGAAGGAGTGACAATGAGAGGGTCAGGGTGACCGCAATGGAGTGAGTGTGAGGACGATAGGGCAAAAGTGACGGAGCTAGTGTCAACCGTCAGCGTGACAGTGAAGGAGTGAAGTTTACGACGTCAGGAATTTGTGACAGTGTGATTCTGAGGGCAAGGTGATGGTGAGGGAGTGCGTGTGAGGTTGTCAGGGTAACAATTACGCAGTGAATGTTAGGGGGTCAGGGTGACGGTGATGGAAGGAGTGAAAGGGGATAAGGGATACAGTGGCGGAGTGAGTGTGAAGGGTCAGGGTGACGGTGTCGACAGAGCGTAGGGGTCAAGCCGAAGGTGTCAGAGTGAGTGTGATGAGTTCATAGGGACAGTAACAGAGTGAGTGTGAGGGGAAATTGTGATGGTGATGGCGTGTGCGTGAGGGGGACAGGGTGATGGTGACAGAGTGATTGAGAGGAGGACAAGGTGACAGTGACGGTTGAGTGTGATTGTGTCAGTGGGACCCAGATACAGTTAGTGTGAGGGGATCAGTGTATCAGCGGCAGAGTGTGTGTGTGGTGAAAAAGGTGACAGTGATGTAGTGAGTGTGAAGGAGGCAGAGTGAAGGTGACGGAGTGAGTGCTGGTGAGTAAGGTTGATGGAGACTGTGAGTGGGCCAGAGGGACAGAATGTGTGTGAAGTTGTCAGGGAACACAACTGGAGTGAGAGGGAGGGAGTCAGTGTGATGGTAGCAGTGAGTCTCAGTGTGTCACAGTGAGATTGATGAGTGAGTGTGAAGGGGTGAGGGTGATGGTGAAGGATTGAGTGTGAGGATATCAGGGTGAAGATGATTGAATGAATGTGAGCGGGTGTCAGGGTGAGTATGAACGAGTGAATGTGAAGGGTGTGGGTAACAGTGAAGGTGTGGTATGAAGGGGTGAGGGTGATATTGATGGAGCGAGTGAGAACCATGGACTCTGTGACAGTGAATGAGCGGGTGTGAGGAAGGCAGGGTGACAGTGACTGAGTTACCGTTAGGGGGCCAAGACGTCAGGGTGACAGTAGGTCGGTGAGTGTGATTGGGTCCGTGTGGCAGTGGGGGTGTGTGAGTTAGCGGGTTAGGCTGACAGTATTGGAGTGTGAGGACATCAGTGTGACGGCGACGGAGTGACCGTGAACGGGTCAGGTTAACCTTGACCTAATAATTGTAAGTGGGTAAGGGTGACTTTGATGGAGTGAGTGTGAGGCGATTGAGTGAAGGCGACAGAGTTACTGTGAGGGAGTCAGGGTGATGGAGTGATTCTGCTGGTGTACGGGTGGCAGTGATGGAGTGAGTGTGAGGGGATCAGGGTGACGGAGACGGAGTGAGACCGCTCTGTCAGTGTGACAGTGAAGGAGTGAGTCTGAGGAGGTCAGAGTGATTGTAACAGAGTGAGTGCGATGGGGTCAGCCTCAGGGTGATGGGATAACAATGAGTGTGACGCAGTGATGGTGACAGAGTCAGTGTAAAGGTTTGAGGATAAAGGTGGTGTAGTGAGTGTGAGGGGTTCAGGGTGAGTTTGACATGTGAGTGTGAGGGGTGATGATTAAGTGAAGGAGTGACAATGAGTGGATTAGAATGACAGTGACGTAGTGTGTCTGAGGATTGCAGAGTGATGTCGACGGAGTTAGTGTTAGGAGTCAGCACGACAGTGAGGGGGTGAATGCGAGGGCGTCAGGGTGTTAGCAAACGAGTGAGTGCTGGTGATTCAGGGTGACAACGTGAGTGTGAGGGGTGTAGGATGACGGTGTCCTATTGAGTGTGAAGCGTTCAGGGTACCAGTGATGGAGTGAGTGTAAGGATGTCAGTGTGACATTGAAAGAGTCAGTGTGAGGATGCCAAGGAGTGCGTGCTGGTGATTCAGCGTGATGAAATGATTGTGAGGGTGTGAACGTGAGATTAGGTGGGTGAGTTGTAGTTGTAAGGGTGATGGTGACAGAGACAGTCTCAGGTGATCAGGTTGATAGTGAGATAGCAATTGTGAGAGGTTATAAGTGACAACGATGGAGTGAGTGTGAGAGAACTTGGGTGACACTGATGGCGTAAGTGTGAGAGGCTCAGGATGGTGGTAGTGGAGTGAGAGTGATTAGATCAGGTTGAAAGTGATTGAGTGAGTGTGAGGTTAGTAGAATGACAATGACGGAGTTAGTGTGAGATTGTCAATTTGAGGGTGATGGAGTGAATGTGAGGGAGACAGGATGATAGGGTCTTCGTGAGAGTGAGTGGATCACAGTGACGGTCAGGCATAGGTGTGCGGGATACAGAGAGACAGTTTGGTGTGAATGTTATATGGTCTGGGAGACAGTGGTGAAGTGAGTGTGAGGGGATCAGGATAACCGTGTTGGAGCGAGTGTGCTTATATCAGGTTCATATCATAGGGGTGAGTGTGAATGCCAGGTTGATACTAGCGAAGGAGTGGGAGGATGTCAAGGTGATGATGAACTGAGTAAATATGAGGGTGTCAGGGCGAGATTGACTGAGTGAGTATGTGTGGTCAGGGTGATGGTGATGGAGTCAGTGTGAGTTTCTCCTCAGGCGTCTGGCCGATGTGGCACTTGAATACCCGGATTCAGAAGTAACAGTGGAATGAATGACTATCTCACCAATTAGGAGCTCAGGCATGGATGGGTTTAGGAGCTGTGTTGCAGATAGAAGCAATAATTGTTGGTAATAATGCAGTATATGTTTGAATTGATCTCAAGTTCAAATATTAAGTTACAAACAAACAGGATTCATTCAGAGTCAGTTCCTGCTGAGCTTGATGGAATTAGTGAGAGACACAAAATATTTTTGTGGAAAAACTGAGGATTTTGGCTCATCTATCACAACCAACTCCATGCCAACCATCGGCGAACGTCTGTTAGTGAGCCCATTCATTAGATCTCGGATTCCCTCATCAAAACAGCAGCTGTTTCGTGGAAAAGAAATGTATATATAAAACGAATGGTACCGTTAGACCGGGGAAGCTAAATAGGAACAAACTGATCAAAGTATTGCAGAAAAGGGATTTAAAGTCAAAAGACAGACTTTTTTTAACGCGTGCTGTTTAATTAATTTAATCAATGTCTTGTTTTTTAAATTTCTGTCCAGGTGTGTGGATCAGTGAGTTCAGTGCGGAAGAGTAGACAGGAGGCTGTCATTGAGTTTCCCAGTCTGGCGTGCTGTGTTCAAAGTTACTTTCCTCCAGGTCGTTTATTTTTGGATCTGATTCACTCACTGAGAACGGATTGCTTGGGGCAAATTGATAGTTTGGCATGCCTAGTATCTCTTGTAGTTATGCTTTTGTTGTTCAGATATCTACTAAGTGTTGCTCATTGCTCACAATATTTTGCACTGACTTTGTTTCATCAATATATTCCGTTCTGCTACTCAAATGGGATCATTCGTCGCCTGTTAGGAAAGAAATGTTATCACGTTGATAGTCCTCTTTCTCATTTCGGTGCATTTCGCACGTGGCCTTCTCATTCTATTATCTATTGTATGTAATGTTGGCTCTCAGTTGAATTTATTCATCCATTGAATTAGTTTGCTGCCGGGATATTTCAAGACATACTTTAACTGAGCTCTGAACTTTTTCTGTGTCACCACATAAATAAGTGCATTTGTGCAGCAACTGAGGTTCCACAGCATAAATGCAACTTCTTCAAAGAGATAAAAAGCACCAGAATGTAAGGAATAACCGGCTTCAAATATATATAGAATATACATCAACCAGAGAAGTATGAAGCTGGCCGATATGGCGAAGAGTAAAGTCACGGAATTCCATCGGCTCTCTATCTCCGAGTCATTCTCTGTCTTCGTCTGCCCCCGCAGTCCCTTACGAACCTCAACAGCCTCAAAGATACGGCTCACTGTCAGAACGTTGAGAAAAAGAACGAAAGTGAATGGGAGAAATGGTGTTAGAAATTGTGCAAAATATGGAAAGCTTGCCCACCGACGGTCTTCAAAATAACTGGACTTGGTATAACAGTACCAGGGAATATTGTTGCTGATGTTTCCAGGTTTAAATCGAAAGTAAAAAGGAATGTTCTTGAAAGAAAAGAAAATGCAGATCGTTGCTAGAAGCCTCATTGCAGTTTTCTCTGTGCAATAATTAATTTTCATCTGATGAAAACAAATGGCGACCATTTGATCAAAAGTAAAAGCAGCAGTGAACCAGACTGAACAGTCAATGGTCAAACGGCTCAGGGCATGGACGAAACTACACACAGTGGTGATGTCCAGGAAACACTTTGGATAATAATATGTGCGAAATCGGAAAAGTACTATATCACAAACAATGAAGAGAAGATCAGACGTTGCCATGGCCACCAGATATCGAGTGGTGCATTTAGAAAGACCACAGTTGCCCCAAGCCAGCAATGCAATCACCAACAGACTAACTGTAAGAGTAAGAAAGGGGAAAAAAAGAACAACGGAAGTTCAAGTTACTAATAAATACTTTTCCACGCCTGAGCTCAGTCTGAAAGAGATCTTCGCATAAGGAAATTGTTGTTCCATATCACATGAATTTTAATGAGTCGGTACTCCTGAAATAATTGTGATTTCTCTGGAGATTTGTAGGTCAACTTGTGGTGCACGCTCTACGTTTCCTCATTGAGTTGGACAATATTTTCGCAGTGGTTTTGTCACCGTGCTTAGTAACAACGGCAGTGAGCCTCCGATGAAGTGCCAGTGTTTTGTTCCGCTTTTTGCTTATGTATGAAATGCACTGCAGGGACTGCAACAAACACTACATTGAACAGACTGGCAGTTGACAAACCACAAGGAATCACGAGGATCAACTAGATACCAAAATTCTTATGGTATTCTGATACAGAGACGATGAGGATCACCATTTCGACAGGGTCACTGTATACATCCTGTTACAGGCTAACCTCGACATTCATAGTAATTCCTAGAGGAGTGGCATTCAAACAAGAACTCCATTAAGAAACAAATCGATTGGGCTCCATTTCCTAAACACTCTGACAATGAACTGGAATTGATATCAACCATCGCAACAGATCACGAAACGTAATTAGTAAACGGAACAGAGCACCAGTGCTTCAACAGAGGCTCACTGATGATAATAACTGGCATAGTGCGACGAAACGTCTGAGACCAAAGCTATCAGTTTACATTCTAGAATGATTCCTTGCCACTTTGAAAAGGCATAGAGAAAGATATGGTCGTGTATTCTATGATTTATTGACGGAGGCAGTATTTGATTTCTTCTGCTTTATTGATTAGTCTGACTGACTGGATATTGCCATAATACCATAACATGCACAAAAAGACACCCGCAAATATTGAAAACATGAATAGAAGAAACTTAATTCAAACATCGTTTGCAAAATTCTTGCATTGCTTTTGGAGCCTTCATAGTTGAGATTACGTCTCGAATTGTATATCCACACTAGATAATCTACAGTACAGCTCACTGAAGGACTCTACACTGTCCAGGAATGGATGGCTTCCATAATATGAACAAAAAAGTGACAGGGCATTTTAACATCCCGACAATGTGAACAATGGTGATTTTCAACATACCACCACGTGGTATGCTTAAAATCCAATCACGACATCACAGGTTGGATACCCAACACAATCAGATGAACTTGGCTATTTGGCAGGGACTCACGAGACCCGTCCAATTCGGTAAACCAAAGCTCCCACTCAAATAAAACCTGAATCCATACAATGGTCATTGCAATGTTCTGGTTTCGAAAACAGACACTCTGTCTTGTCTTCAGCAAAGCGTCCTGCATCAATTAATTGTCCTGCACCTTTGCTCGTCTTCTGGGAACTCCCCTTGAAAACAGAGATCCTTATCTCATATTTAGACCGCAGTTTGGTTCAAAGATACTCCATTGTTTATCCAGCATTATCCATTGATATGAGCAGGATTATTTTATAGCCTGTTTTAGGAGTAGTAGACATTGTACAAACCGATTGGCATCAGAGACTAACTCTTTGGATTATGGCCAATGCTCAAGATTGTGGAGATGGTAGTCGAATGCCTTATTAACTATTATCTATTAACACAGTGCTATGGTCCTGGCCAGTCCACACAATGCATTGCAGGAAGGGAGCCCTGAACGTGACTTTCCAGTTGTTTTCAACAGATGTCAGGTGTATATTCCAGGAAGGAAGCAGTTGGTCAAACCACTCGGGTTTCATCAGAACAGAATTTATTTACTCACAGATTTAAAAAAAGAACAGAACTATTTTAAAACACAACTGATACTAAAACGTAATATAACGAAGTGCTGTTCCTATTTCATGTAACATCACACAACCACATCCCTTGGTAAAATGGTAAATTCAAATGCAAGATTCCACAGAAGCGACAAGTCAGAAACAGAGAGGATCAGCATGGAGCTATTTCTTTTGGGACCAGGTAAAGTTAACCCAAAACAAGAAGATATCCTGAACTTGAAGATTTAACCACTCCCCTTTCATTGTACATGTGTTTTAAAAAAAAGACTGAAAGCCTTTTTTTTTCATTTTTGACTTAGGCAGCATCGCCTCATCATTATTAAATGGCAGTTCAGACTTTACAGCACATCTGACATAATGACCCTTCCTGAAAAATAACCAAAAATAGCATAATCTTGTTAAATGAGCAACAACATCACGTCTCCCTCCTGAAAACAGAACTGAAACATCAATATCCAAAGATGCCTTCATTTTAAAACCCATTAAATTTCGATTGTTGGTACACGACAATACAGACACGTTACATTGACTATAACCATGTAAACATCCGATATTACATTCTATTTCAAGCTCGTTACTGATGTCAGCAGACACTTCCATTTGTCGACCAAGTATTCATAATATGTTATCATCTTTTCTCGTCCTGCCAAGTGCACGATTACCAAATGGAGTGGCTGCAACACCAAGATCGATCATGATAGACTGGTATTTTTGACCTTAATTCTCTCTACAATCGTAAAATGTGTTAGGATCAGTGTATATGATTGTCTCAGATCCATTAGTGGTAAGACGAACGTTGAAATACTGTAATGCCAACCGGAAACTCAAAGTCGCCTTTCCATTGTCGAATACTTCTGCTGTTGAATGTTCAATATCCTGAAGAAATACCCGATAAATGTATTACGTGTTCCTGACTTCCAGAACGAACACACCACCGACATCCAAATCAATTGGATAGACAGATGTCTGGAAAGGCTTTGCGTATATAGGTGTGGCTAATACTGAGGCAGGGGTGTCAGAGCTTTCAGGATCTCAAATGTATTCTGGCAGTCCGCTGTCCACTGAATCTTAGTGCCTTGCTTCAGCAACTCACTGAGTACAGCAGGCATAGAACTAAAATTTGGAACAACCTTCTGAATAAATCCATTCAATCTCAGGAATATGGTACTCTTCGTTTCGTCGATGGCATGGGAAACTACGAAACTACGTTTTTGCAGCCCATGAGACATTTTGTCAATATTTAGTAGCATGGCACAGGATGTGACTTGGGCATTGGAAAATGCACCCTTAGCCAGATTCATCAGCAAACCTGTCTCTCATTGTCGATTGAATAATTCTGACAAATGTTACAAATGTTCCTTCATGTGTAATAAAAGTCACCAGGTCATCGAAACAAATTGCACAACTGGTTAATCCGGCAACGATCTTGCTGGTTTGTGTTTGAAATGTGGCTGGCGCATTTTCCGTGAAAAATGGCATGAAATAAAATTGGTGTAATTCATTCGGCCTAACGAGAACCATAATGGTCTGCACTCTTTCTGACAATGTTAACTACCAGTGCCCTCTGAGCATGTCCAACTTATAAATATAAGTTATTTGCCCCATCGTTAAAGACATCCTTCCACAAGGGGAATTGGATACGGATCCGATTTTCCAAGTCCATTCAATTTGTGATAGAAACAAATAACCATTAGATACCATCTGGTTTTGAAAACATTACGACGGATGAGCTCCCGTGTCTAACACAATTATATTGTGTTCTCTTGGAGCATGCGTTCAATCTCCTTTTTAAATTGTGCCGATTTGAGGTTTACGCTAATACAGCAGTTGCATTATCAGAACAGTATTTTCTATTTCTAAATCGTGTATAATTAAGTCAGTATTTTCCAGCTTCTTTCCATTTGTCTCCCAATTTGATAGCAAAAGACTTTTTCAGGTAATTTTGATTTTACTCTGAAAGGTGATTCAATAATATTTATACCAATTTTTAACAATATCTACGTTGTCCAATTTAATTTGTGAAACATCTATTTCAGAATCCTCTGATCTTGGTTCTCCATTCTCCTTTTTTCCTTGATAGGGACCACTAAACATTGCTTTTCACGTTGTACCTGTCACTGGAAGTAAAATTAATACCTTATCTCCGAGAGCAAAATGGCGAGTTTTTGATTTATTGTCTGCTTCCTGTTTCATTGCATGCTGTGACACATTTTAATGCTTTCAAGCCAACTCCTCTGATCTTCTTTGTCGCTACAGAAAATTTGACACTTAGTCCAAATATACGGTCTCTGAATTAAGACTTAAAGCTTTCCCCTTGATTAATTTTAACGTTCCTCTCACTTCATGCCCAAACACTAATGCAAATGGATGATTCATTTGGTGCATCTCTGATGCCAAAACGTACAAACAATATTTCTTTTTCACAATTATCTGGACCGACTTGCCAGTATGCCTTCAGCGTGTTCATGAATGTTTGATGCCAACTTTCGAGTGTTCTCTGCAATTCTCGTTGGCATGTACCAGATTATCATTACTCCGTTCTAAACTGTCCATAACGTCTTTGAATAATTCTGACTCAAAGTTTGACAATTAATCTGACTATTTCTCACTTGGTATTCCATATCTAGTGAAACGTTTGAGTAACCCCTCCAGAATCCTTTTAGCGATGACATTGCGTCTGGAATGGATTCTGGAAATCTTGTGGGCATTCATTATTGTTCGCAAATATGGAATTGCACTTTTTGTTTAAGTACGGGTCATCTGCAATCAATTGAGTCACTTGGAAAAGGTTTCTCAAAAGCAAGAATAGTAATTTAAAATGCGGGTTTTATTACTGTCTGTGTTTTTCCAATGACCTGACATGTATGTCATATCTAGCAAATGTCAATTATATCCTTGTGCAGTCGAGGCAAAAAAAAAATGATTTTGCATTTTAGCTTGAGTTTCTTAACTCGAAACGAACGCCTACTGGCAGTTCATGTGCTACCAGTTTGACGGGGAGTGGGAATCCGAGCTACATATCTGAGAGGGAACTGTTGCAGATGGGGCACGGACTGGAAATAGTGAATGTATTGGTATTTGTTCCCACGCGATGAAACTAAGGGCTCAGTTAAAATGTGTCTGTTTTGACGCAAGGAGTGTCAGAAATAACTGTGACGAACTTAGAGCATGGATCAGTACCCGGGGCTACGATGTTGTGGGCATAATGCAGACGTAGGTTTCACAGGGACACGCATGGTTGCTTAGTATTCCAGGGTTTAGAACATTGAGAAAGAACAGGGAGGAAGTAAAAAGAGGATGTAGCATTGCGAATGAGATTGTGGAAAAATGCAGATGTAGCAGGGTAGTTGTTATGGGTGATTTCAACTTTCCAAATATCGACGGGAACATTGTTAGAGCAGCTGGTTTGGATTGTGAGGCAAGACTAAGGATGCATAGAAAAGGGGAAGCAAAATGTAGGGGATGGGGACAATCGAAATGTGAAGCTGCTTTAAGGAAATTATATTGCGTGTCCATGATAGGAATGTCTCTGTCAGGCAGGGAGGAAGAGATAAGGTAAAGGAACCGTGTTTTACTGCATGAATTGCATCTCGTGTTAAGCGGAATACGGACGCTTACGTGGCGATGAAACGATATGGTTCATTTGTGGCAATGGAGGATTACAGATTAACTACGAAGGACTGAAAGGGAGAATTGAGAAGAGAAAAGAGGACATTTGCGGTCTTTAGCAGGTAGAATAAAGGAGAACTCTATATCTTTCTCGAGGCCTGTGAGGGACCAAAGGATGACCAGGGTAGGAATAGGACCAGTTCAAGTAGAATTGAGAAGCTGTGTGTGGACCATTTGGGGGCCGGAGTGGTTCGAAACAAATATTTTTCATTGGTTTTCACTATGGAAAAAGAGACCATTGCAGAGCAGAAGAATGAGATATGAGATATTACACGAGAATGGATTGAGTTTAGTAAGCAAGTGATATATCAATTCTGGAAGGACTGAAAGTAGACAAGTCACCTGTTATCGAAGGGATTTATCTGAGAATTCTCTGCGAAGCTAGCGAGGATACGACAGAGTCTTTGGCTTTGATCTTTGAGTCGTCATGGTCGACAGGTTCAGTACCAGAAGACAGGAGGTTTGCAAATGTTGTGCGCTTGTTCAAGAACGAAAGTAGAGCTGACCCGGGTAATTACAGACCAGTAAGCCTTACGTCTATTGAAGGAAAAGGTTTGGAAAGGGTTATTAGAGATATGATTTATAAGCATCTCGCAAGCTACAATTTGATTTAGGTCGTCAACATGGTTTTTCAAGGGCAGGTCATATTTCACAAACCTCATTGAGTTTTTCGAGAAGGTGACCAAACATGTTCATGAGGGTAGGAAAGTTGATGTGGTGTGCATAGCGACTTCATTAAAGCCTTTCATAAGGCTCAACGTGGGAACCTGTTGCAAAAAATGCGGAGGCATGCTATTGCATGTGATGTCGCAACTTGGATTCGGAATTGGCTTTCTGTAAAAAGGCAGCGAGTGGGGTTTGATGGAATGTGTTCATCCTGGAGTCTTGTTACAAGTGATGTTTTGGAACTACTGCTATTTGTGAATTTGTACATGACGTAGACGGGGCCATAGGTGGATGGGTTAGTAAGATTGCAGATGATTCTAAAATCGGTTGAGTAGTGGACTTTGTGGAAGGATGTTGCAGGTTGCAGGCGGACTTGAATAAACTGAGTAATTGGCCTGACAGATGGCAAAAGAAGTTCAATGCACATAGATGTGATGTGATTCACTTTGGGAAGAATAACAGGAATGCAGAATACTGGGTCAATGGAAAGATTCTTGGTTGTTTGAATGTGCAGAGGGATCTTGGATTCCATGGACATACATCCCTGAAAGTTGCCACCCAAGGTCGACAGTGCAGTTAAGAAGGCATACGGTGTGATACATTTTATTGGTAGATGGATTACGTTCTGGAGTTGTAAGGTCTTGCTGCAACTATGCAAAACGCTAGTGCGGCCAAACTTGTAATATTGTGTTCAGTTCTGGTCGGCCCATTACAGGAAGGATGTGTAAGCATTGGAAATTGTGCAGAGGATATCTAACGGGATGTTTCCTGATCTGGAGAGAAGGTCTAATGATGAAAGACTGAAAGACTTGTGTCTGTTCTCTTTAGCAGTAAGAAGGCGAACATCGGACTTGACAGCGATGTACAAGATGATCAGAGGATTAGATAGGATAGCTAATGAATGTCTATGTCCCAGGATAATGACATCAGCGTTTACGAACGGCATCCGTATAAGCTTAATACAATTAAACCAATTCTGCTTAACGTGGAGTGGATGGAACTTGTTTGTGTTTTCAGGAAATGGAGACAATGAAGAGTGGAACCCATTTGCAGACATTCAACACTGCAACATAAAGAAGGATGAGCAACCATCAACACATCAAGCCATTTATCAATAACGCTTCTCAGTGCTGGCGAAGTAGTGTGAATTTATTAATTTTCGTCAGTGTCAGGAATTTCAAAATTAATGAGCCCGAACGTCAGTAATTTCGAAACCAATGAGCCTTAGTCATAAAAAGTACGCTTAGATTCCCCTGAGATGTTATCGTAAAACACTGAAGTGTAATAGGTACCTGATAATTTAAAGGGATTCTTGGAAGATGATAAAGTGCATGCACATAGTCTCAATGTTTACAATGCTCTCAAAAATGGAAGTAAATTAGATGGAGACTACACAATATTGAATTAGGACAAATTTGCAGTCAGATATTTAACATTTCGAGAGCGAGTTGCGTAGCATTTTTTTTTAAACGTGGGTCATCTTAGAGAAAGTACAAATAAAGTATATTGTGCCTGAATCAAACAGGAATATTTTATTTCTGCTGAAAAATATTGTAAGATTATGTTCCATCCACTGCAAATCTCTACAGCTCTCTGGGTTTAGAGATGATGGTAAAAAGCTTAGCCGCAAAATTGTTTCAGATGAAGTAATTAGGGGTGTAGTTTAGTAGCAGAGAACATAGAACATAGAACAATACAGTACAGAACAGGCCCTTCAGCCCACGACGTTGTGCCGACCACTGATCCTCATGCGTGCACCGTCAATTTTCTGTGACCATATGCATCTCCAGTAGTCCCTTAAATGTCTCCAATGACCTCGCTTCCACAACTGCTCCTGGCAACGCATTCCATGCTCTCACAACTCTGTAAAGAACCCGCCTCTGACATCCCCTCTATAATTTCCTCCAACCAGCTAAAAACTATGATCTCTCATATTAGTAATTTCTGCCCTGAGAAATAGCTTCTAGCTATCTACACTGTCTGTGCCTCTCATTATCTTGTATACCTCAATTAAGTCCCCTCACCTCCTCCTTTTCTCCAATGAAAAAAGTCCGAGCTCAGTCAACTCTCTTCATAAGATATGCCCTCCAGTCCAGGAAGCATCCTAGTAAACCTCCTCTGAATCCTCTCTAAAGCAGCAACATCATTCCTATCATAAGGCGACCAGAACTGGATGCAGTATTCCAAGTGGGGTCTAACCAAAGTTCTATAGAGCTGCAACAAAGTCGCACGACCCTTAAACTCAATCTCGCTGTTAATGAAAGCCAAAACACCACATGCGTCCTTGTCATCCCTGTCCACTTGGGTGACCATTTAAAGAGATCCATGTCCCTGCACATCAAGATCCCTCTGTTCCTCCACACTGCCAAGATTCCAATCCTTAATCCTGTACTCAGCTTTCAAATTTGTCCTTCCAAAATGCATCATCTCGCATTTATCCAGTTTTAACTCCATCTGTGACCTCTCAACCAATCCCTGCATCCTGTCAATGTCGCTCTATAGCCTACAACAATCCTGTATACTGTCAACGACACCTCCAACCTTTGTGTCGTCTGCTAACTTGCTGACCCACCCTTCAATCTCTTCATCCAAGTCATTAAAAAAAATTACAACCAGTAGAGGCAGAAGGACAGAGCACTGTGTAACATTACTCACCACTGACTTCCAGGCAGAATATTTTCCTTCTACTAGCACTCGCTGTCTTCTGTTGGCCAGCCAATTCTGTATCCAGACAGCTAAGTTCTCCTGTATCCCATTTCTCCTGACTTTCCATGTGGGCGTACCATGGGGAACCATATCAAATGCCTTCCTGAAGTCCATGTACACCACATCCACAGCTCGACCCTCATCAAACATTCTCTTTACCTCCTCAAAGACCTCTATAACGTTCTTGAGGCCTGACCTGCCCTTTACAACGCCGTGCTGATTGCATTTAATCAAGCCATGCTATTCCAGATAGCCATAAATCCTGTCCCACAGAATCCTTTCCAATACCATGCAGACGACAAACGTGAGACTTACTGGTCTGTAACTGCCGAAAATTTCGCTATTTTCTTTCTTGAAGAAAGGAATTGCATTTGCCTCTCTCCAGTCCTCAGGTACGACTCCAATTGCATTTCTCGTTTCCCAAAGCAGCCGAGGACAAATCTGGTCCTGGACTGGCGATATGTCAATCTTAATGTTTGATAAAATTTTCAGCACATCACCTTCCTCGATCTCTATCCATACGAGCATGCACAACAGCTCTTCAAAGGTTTCTTTCACTACAAAGTCCGTTTCTTTCGTAAAGACAGAAGCAGAAAAACTCATTTATAGCTTTCCCTACCTCCTCAGATTCCACACATAAATTACAATGCTATCACTGATCGGCCCGACTCTTTCTTTCACGATTCTCTTATTCCTCACACTAGTATAAAATTCCGTTGTGTTCTCCCGAATACGTTCTGGCCAGCCTTTCTCGTGCTCCCTCCTTGCATTTTTGAGCTCCTTCCTCACCTGCCTGTAATCCTCGAGAGCTGAGTTTGACCATAGCTACCTACACTTTATGTAAGCTACCTTTATCCTTTTGACGAGAAGCTCCACAGCTTTCGTCACCCAAGGTTCCTTTATCTTACCACTTCCTGCCTGTATCAGAGGGACATATTTATTAATCACTTTCAACAACTGTTCCTTCAACATTGTCCACATGTCTCCAGTGCCTTTACCATGGAACAATTGCTCCCAATCCATACTGCCTAACTCATGTCTAATTGCATCATAGTTTCCTCTTCCGCAATTAAATATGCTCCCATTTTACCTAATTCCCTCCTTCTCCACAGGCAGTTGTGGTCACTATCACCAAAATGCTCTCCCACCACAAGATCTGATACCTGCCCCGGCTCGTTTCTGAGCACCAAGTTTTGAATGGCCTCTCCCCTCGTACGCAGAAGAAAAAAGGATAATGTGTTGAATTGCTAATGAAGGTTAAAATGAATTTTACTGAAAAGGAAGTTTAGACGACAGCACCAAACTGGTAGGTGTCTTTTGATGACTTTGGCGGGGTGGAGTCGATGGGACGAATGGCCTTACTTCCACTCCTATGTCTTACGGTCTTATGTTTGTGTCATTGTCTTTCATTTTAGGAAATATTCAACTGGTGATCAAGCCACGACCCGAGGCAACGAAATCGCACGTGAAGAGATTAGTTAAATCTCTCTGATCGTTTGATGAGATCATGTTTGTGACCGTATGTAACTGTGAACCAATGCATGTGGTCTTGGAGGTAACAAGCATGAGGCATTGGAAAACATGAACAGGAAACCAGTTCCCAGACATATGTACTGACTTGACAAAAGAGGAAATGGAGCTTGGAAGAGCAGAAAAACACAGTTTTAAACGAGAAAACACTCGCACAAAATCCGTAGAGATACTGTCATTAAAACTTTGAGAGTATCATTAGTGAAGGGGTGGCAAAGGAAATACAATCAAGACAATCGGTGTGATTGGCCATTCAGTCACAATGCTATAGGAATGAACGAAAATGAACTTGGGGAGGATTCATGTTGGAGTGTTTGATGGGGCCCATTGGATGACAGACAGATTTCACCCCCATGCCCATCTTGAGCTTTTGAATAATTAGATCGGTAGGCGAGGTCGTAATATATTAAGACAGTTAGCTTCTGTGAAAAGAAAATCTGAGCTAAGACTCAAGGGATGCAGCAGTCTGTGGTAATGGGCTTCCGGATAAAATACAGTGCAGGAAGCGCAAGTTAACGGTAAAACATCCTGAACTTTAGAGCGATATTGTTCAATAGGTCTTACATTGTAACTCAAAAGTGGTTACTTGCATTTGCAGAAAGTTAGCACTAAATGATACAGCCATTTATAAAATTGGCGAACAGGAATACATATTGAATTGCCATCAACAAGACGGATACACATAATTCGAGCAGCAGAAACTTTCACTTTATGTATGGTGCGATTTTCTGCTGTTTGTTCAAGTGTATAGTTTTCGGGTGCAGTAAAGAAAAACACAAGTTAATGAACCAGAATCATTAATTAAAATGAAAGTACCGAGAATGATCCAACCGCCAGATTAAAAATTAATTACTTAACAGCCAGCTACACTTGCAATTGCCTTTCTTTTCACTCAGCCCCTTGCAGGTTTTAAGGCCCGCGTCAGGAACAGCATCCACATCTCAGAATGGGAGGTGGGTTAGATTGAGGTCGCAATTAAATACACGGTACACTGTTGTTGCACTGCGATTGTAATTATGGGTAATATTGATGTTAGCGTACGCATAAAGGTGCTAATCCTTTGTGGGTGCCTCTCAATTCTGATCAGATCACAGGAAGACAGGCACTTGGTACGACTCACTGGTTCTATCACAACCATGACTGTGGAGCAGGATTGGGGAAGATTCAAGGATTGGTCACAAAACGGCACTGAGATGATGCACTTTATTGTTGTTGTATAAATGTGGATGTTATTTTACTGTAGTTTTCATCTTCCAGTTAGATTCCGTACTTTGCATACAGTCTTGCATGGCTGTCACTGATATGTGTCTACCTTTGGTGTTATAACACGTGCTGTCATAAATAATAAATGTGGATTGTATAGGATGGGCCAAAGCTCTGAACGTTAATGATATTCAACAGATGCATGAGGTAAAAAAAAAAATTCTGGGTTGGTCTGAAGGGCTCTATTTGCTTATGATGCACGAAAAGCTGCACGGCATTGAATTAATCCAAATGGATGATGGGAAAACTTTTTGACTGAAAGCGTCACTCCTTTTTTGAAATATTCTACGTTGGATGGAGGTAATTCCGTTGAATTTCAAGAGCGTTAATTATTATTTTACAAGATGTCACATTGCTCTCAAAACAATGCAACATTAAAAAGGTGGAAGAAAGTCAAACACAGTGACTGCAATGTCAGAGATAGAATGTCTGACAAAACAATGAATCATCAAAGTCACAGTTTTTGCTGTTTGAGTTGAATTATTACTGGACATCAGAATAAGTGTCGAGAAAGAAAACTAACAAACGTCAAAACGTCCAAAGGCTAACTTGGATGAGACTTTATGTGATGACTCACAGCCAATGAGAAAATAAGTGCATAGATTTTAATTGCAAATTGCTGCAAATCTGCAATAGTGATTACAATGGTTTGTTTATTGATGAGGTCTGTCTCTTTATTAGATGTAAAATGCATAAACCATCAGTACTGAGTTAACCAGGAGCAGTGTATTTTTAGAACAATAAGACGGTGCTATTTTCTGGGTCTGCAGCTTGTGAAGGAGCAAAGATGGCGTGAAGTGCATTGATGTGCTCTTGTTATCGGATGTGGACGATCGGGGAGATTTTCCATGTTCCTGATGATTATATCTGCAGAATGTGTGTTTGGCTGCAAATCCTATCAGTTCCCATGGATCGGGTGGAGTGGCAGTTTTAGGCAATGTGGATATCAAATGATATGATGGTGTGAAGAATGGCAGTTAAAGAAAGGGAGAAAGAACATAGAAAAGTTAGGCAGATGGGTTAACGCAGTGAAAAAATAGGAGAGGGAAGGAGTTAGAACAGGAGTCACCTGTGGTGATACATATCTCAACCAATTCTGCTTTTTTCGAAAATGTAAGGGACTATGGACTGTCAAGGGATTGTAGCAAGAATAGACAAATTTCTGGAACTGAAAATGGCTTTAAAATGGTGAGGGGTACCTACGTTTTCAAGCTATTGATTGCAAAAGGGGACTTTCTGGTCACAGACACAAACGGAAGATTCTATGGCCAGCAGCGAAAAATCAGAATTGTGTGTACCCTCCCTGGCACAGGGATCAAAGATATCTCATAGAGGATGCAGAATGTTCTCCAAGAAGAGGAGGACCAGTAGCAGGTCGTTGCACGCATCGTAGTCAACAATATATGAAGGGAAATGAATAAGATTCGGAAGAATTAATACATAAAATTTGGCAGGAAAGTAAAAGCGAATTATTCAAGGGTAGTCAAAGGTGAATTACTCTCGGTGATACGAGCTAGTGAGATACATAGATCAAACGAATGCGTGGAGGAGTTGACGCAGTGTAGAGTGGTTCACATGTTTTGGATCATTTGGATCTCTTCGACATAGAAGTGACCTGTATAATCAAGACGGATTGCATCTGAATGGGAAGGGGACAGATACTGGCAGTAAGATTTGGTAGAGGGGCACGATTGGATGTAAACTAATAAAATTGAGGGAGCAATGCTGGTGTCAGTGGGACCCAGTGTGATAGCGAGGAAATACATGAATCTGAGACAGCCACAGCTGGATAAAGAAGAGAGGCAAACATTCAAGGCAGAAAAGGCACAAAGCAGAGAACAAGGTAAGACTGATAAGTTAATCAGCATATATTTCAATTCAAGAGCCCTAACAGAGAAGGCAGATGAACTCATAGCATGGTTACAAACATGAGCCGAGTATACCACAGCAATTATAGGATCGAGGCTCAGGAATGGACGGGAATTGCAGCTTAATTTTAGAATACAAAAAATGCTGTAGGTAGCATAGAAAGAGGAGCAAGAGAGGAAGTGGAGTCGCATTTTTGATAAAGGGTGGCTTTACTTCCACCCTTGGAAGGATATTCCTGGGCATGTGGCCAGGCAAGTTATTTGTATTTAACTAAGGAATAAGGAGAAGATGATCACCTTATTGATATTGTGTTATAGATCTCCCGATTAGTCAGTGGGAAATTGAGAAACTAATTTGGTAGGATATCTCAGTAATCTGAAACCGTATTAGGTAGGTTATGGTGGGGGCTTTTAACTTTGTCAACATAGACTGGGAATGCCATATTATTAAGGGGTTCAATAGACAGGAATTTAATAAGTGTATCAGTAAAAACCTTTTGATTCAGTAAATGGATGTGTCTACCAGAGAAGGTGGAAACTTGACCTACCCTTGACAAATAAGGCAGGGCAGGTGACAATGGGGGAATATTTTCTCGCCAGTGACAATACTTCCACCAATTTTGAAATAGTGTTCAAAAAGTATAGACGGGATCTAAAACTGGAAGCTCGAAATTTGAAGAAGGCCCACTGATAGTTTTGAAGCTGGAACTTTCAAAAGTTGTTTCAGACAGATATTCACAGTTAAAAGTACAGCTGGAAAATTGGAATCCTTCAAAAATGAGATTACGAGATTCCAGCGATAGTATAATCCCGTTCGGGTGAAAGGAAAGGCTCGAAGATGTAGGTAAAGCTGGGCGGCTCGGGAATTTTAAGTTTTGGCTAAGAAAACGAAGGAAGAAATGGTAGTTATAGACAACAGAGTTCGACTGAATCCTGAGAAGAGATACATGCACTCGGAGTATACTTTAGTAGAAATGAAGAGGGCAAACGTAGACGTGAGATACCTTTGGCAAATAGGGTTAATGATAATCCAAATGCAGACAATGAATGCATAAATGACAAAGGGGTTCTCGGGGAGAATAGGAGCCCTCAATGATCAGCAAGACAGCAGATATGTAGAATCGCGGGAGATGAGCGGGATATTAAAATATTATTTCTCACAATTGTTTACTGTGGAGAAGGACATGTGAGATGTCGAATTTGAGGAAGTAGATGGTGACATCTTGAAAACGTTTCATTTACAGAGGAGGAGGTGTTGGGTGTCTTAAAATGCATAAGAGTGGATAAAACCTCAAGGGCACGAACAGGTGTACCATATAAATCTGAAGGAAGCCACGGAAGTGATGCTGTGCTCCTTGCTGATATCTTTCTGTCATCAATAATCATTGGCGAGGTGGCAAAAGACTAGTTGATCGCGAATGTGCTGCCAATATTTGAGAAAGGTGGTAAGGAAAATCCACGAGACTATAGACGGGTGAGCCTGACATTGGCGGTTGGTAAGTTATTCGCGGGAATATTGAGGGCGATGATTTACATGTATTTGGAAATATAAGGACGTATTAGTGATAGGCAATGTGTTTATGATGCATGGGAAATCATGCCTCAGTGATGTGATTGAGGTTTCCTTGAAGAAGTAACGAAGAGACTCGGGGCAGTGGACATGATCTATGTGGACTTCAGTCAGGCGTTACATGGAACATAAAATAAGTCAGTGTGGTACAGGCCCTTCTTCTCTCAACGTTGCGCTTCCCTGTGATACCAATCTGAAGTCCACCTAACTTATACTGTGCCATTCTTGTCTATATTCCTACCCAATAACTTTTGAAAATTTTCATGAAGGTGGCGAGTCTACAATTGTTATATTCTGTGAGTTCCACGCCTCTAATACACTCTTGGCAAATAAACTACCTCTGACATCGATCCTATTTCAATCAGCCCTCAATTTAAAGCTATGCCTCTTCATAATAGCCATAACCATTCGAGGAAAAAGACTCTCACTCTCCTCCCGAACTAACCATCTGATTATCTTCTATGACTCAGTTAAGTCAACTCTCAAGCTTGTTCCCTTGAATGAAAACAGTCTCAAGCCCCTCAACCTCTCCTCGTAAGACCTTCCTCCCAGTAAATCTCCGCCGACCCCTTTCAAACGATTCCACATCTTTCTTCTAATGCACTAACTAGTACTGCAAGCAATACGTCAAGTGAGTTCGATAAGGTTTCCATTGGGAGACCGGATGGAAAATGGGATCTCATGGAATACAGGGAGAACTAGCCATTTGGATACAGAGCAGGCTCGAATTTAGAATACATAGGGTGTGGTGGAGGGTTGATTTTCAGACTGGAGGCCTGTGACCAGTAGTAACCCAACAGGATCGGTGCTGGATCCAATGCCTTTCGTCATTACTACAAAATGTTTGGATGTGAATATAGGAGACATCTTCTAATAATGCAGACGACAACAAAAACATGGAAGAATGTCACCTCGGAGACAACGGGACATTGATAAGATTGGCCAATGGGCCGAGGAGCTGCAGATCTAGATTAATTTTGATTACAAGAGCTGCTGCATTTTGGAAAGCTAAATCAGAGCAAAACTTATGCACATAATAGTAATGTGCTGGGGAGTGATATTCAACAAAGAGACCGTGGAGTGCAGGTTCATTGTTCCTTGAAAGTGGAGTCACAGGAATATAGGATAAAGAAGAAGGAATTTAGTATGCATATTTTTTCGGCCAGAGCATTGAGTCTCGGATTTAAGACGGCATGTTGCAGATGTACAGGACATTGAATGTTGCATGCCGTTATGTTCTCCCTCCTACCGGAAACGCTTCAGAAAAGAATTCCAAGGATGATGCAAGGGTTGGAGCGTTTCAGCCATGGGAGAGGCTGAATATCTGTGGCGTTTTTCCCTGGAGAGATGTTGGCTTAGGAGTGACCTTTTAACCTTTATAATATATTGAGGGGCCTAGACTGAGAAATCAGACACAGTATTTTGCCTGGGACGGGGGAATCCAAAACTAGAGGCCGAAGGCTTGGGCTGAAAGGGGAAAAAATGAAAAGGTAGGTATAGGGCAACTTCTTCACGCAGAGGATGTTGTCTGCATGGAATGAGCTGCCGGAGCTGGTAAAATTACAATGACAATTAAAAGGCATTTCGATGTGTCCGTGTGTTGATAGTGATATGGGCCAAGTGCAAGCAAATTGAGCGACATCAAAGTGGGATATCTATTCGATATGCTCCCGTTTAACCAAAGGGTTTGTTTCCATTCTATCAATCTCTATGAGACTCTGTGCATTTTGTTAATCTGGAGTTGATTCTGTACTGCATAGCAGTTTAGTTCCTGTAATAGTACTATGAGGCAGTTTTTTTAATCATACGTGTCTGGTTGTTACACTCGATCACAGTCACTGAATCTCATCCCAAAAACCGGACTTCAGCACGGACCGAAATGGCGAATGATGCCAGGAACAAGCTCAGCCTCCAGACTAATCATCGATTCAGGGGTTCCTGACGTGCAGTAGGTCATAAAGCTCGCTGATTTCTCTTCCTTTCTATCTTTATGAGCGCTTATTCATCGGTCAGTCTCTTAATGTCCCTTTCTTTCCTTGTCTATAAGTAAAACTCAATACATCTTCGTCTTTACGCAAATTGCTATCTTTGAGTCTTCACTTAACGACATTAACCTGTATCTTAGAAGAACCGTTTGGGTACGCATTGCGACCAAAGACACCTCTTCATGAATAAAAGTATATGGTGATTGGTACTTCAACTAGTCGGCAATTTGACCTCCACAATACGGAGTTTTGTGAATGTTGTACGTGGTGTTGAATTTGAACTGCTCTCAGCCAGATACATAGCTCACACCCTGAGCTATGCTTCTGGAATGTGGAAGGTGGATGGAGGTACAGGTAGGAAGCTCAATGCGACAGTAATCCGACTGTCCCAAATACCTCTGTGACCACAGCGTCAGATTGTCTGGATCAGGTAATTTGCTTATGACTGGTTGGCCATGGTTGTTGCTCGTCAAGCATTCAGTAACTTTCGTGTCATCATACACGAATTGATAATTTCCCACAGTTTGGGGATTGTTATTGCTTGGTGTCCATGGGATGTAAATGTTACTTGTCAACTGTCAACTAAGCTTGATCTTTTATCACTGTGCATGGACGGAGACTTGTTCTTTGTTCAGCAGCTGTAAAAAGGTGCTGCAACGTTTGCATGCACGAGCAAATATCTCTAATTCCAAAATAATGATGGAGGGAAGGGCAATGATGAGGCTGCTGCAGGTTTTGTAGCCGATGATAAGACATTGAAGAACTGCTGCAGGGATGTGCGATGACCAAGCTGATTGACCTCCAACAGCCATGGGAGAAAGTGAGGACTGAGGATGCTGTACATCAGAGCCAAAGAGTGTGGTGCTGAAAAAACACAACAAGTCAAGCAGAATACAAGGTTCAGGATAATAGATATTTCGAGTATGACCCTTCGTCAGGAATAAAGACTGAGAGCTGGGAGAGGGAGAGATACATGGTACGGGCGTCGGGCTGTAGAAGGTATCTTGGAATGAGACAGTTTGATGAAGGTGGGGTGAACGTGATAGGTCGGATATACAGATGTACAGGTAGGACAAATAAGGGGAAGAGCCGAATTGGAAGTTTGGCTCTGGGATAAGGTAGGGGGAGTGGAAATGAGGAAATTGATGAAATCCACATTGACCTCGTGTGGTCGCAGGGTCGAAGGTGGAAGGTAAGGCATTCTCCCTCCAGGCGTCGAGTTGTTATGGTTTGGGAATAAAGAAGGCCAACGACGTGCACGTCCTTGGTGAATTGGGATGAGGGATGAAAATGATCAAACAAGAGCCAGTGGAGTTCTTTAGTGCGTGTGTCCCAGGGAGGTTTACTGAGAAGTTTCGCAAGTTGGTGTCCTTTCTTCCCAACGTTGAGGAGACCACATCGAGCAAATCAGACACAGTACATGATGTGTGTGGAAGTCCAGGTAAGTGTCGGTCGGTTGTGGAAGGATCCTTTGGGGCCTTGGACGGCGGAGATGGGTGAGATTAGGGGGCAGATTGTGCACTTCGTGCGGTGGTCGTGGAAGTAGATGGGTGCGGGGTGTTGCCTGGTGGTGGGCGTGGATTTTATAACGTGGTTGGAGATGGAATTGTCTCAGGGACGCTGATAGCCATTGGGAGGAAAATATTTCCCCAGTGGTGGTTTCTGTTTGTAAGTGGAGCAAGTGCCAGAGAATGATGCCATGTATCCAAAGGTTGTTGTAGTGGATAGTAAGGGATCGGTGGTTATGTCCTTGCTGCAGTCGGAGGTTAGAGTTCAAGGACAGAGAAGCAAGAATTTCTGGAGATGCATTGAAGGCCATGAGATAGTGGAAATTGCGTCTTTAAGAACGAGATAGCCAAACTGTGTTGGACTTGCTCTTCCTAGGAGCAGACGCGGAAGATTTAGAGGAATTGCGAATAAGGGATGGTCTTTTAACGGGAGGGGTGCGTGGGAGGAGCAGCAGCCGAGGTAGCTATTGGAGTCTGAGGATGTGTATTAATGCCCACTTGAGTCGGTGGCCAGAAATGGAGATGCAGTAGTCCAGGAAGGAAAGGGAGATGTCTGAGATCATCTAGGTGAATGAAAGGTCAGGATGGAATGTGTTAGTGAAGGTGAGGAGCTGTTTAACCTTCTCGTGGGAGCACGAGTTGACGCCGCGACAGACATTGATGAGGCGGAGGAAAAGGTGGGGAATAGTGCCGATAGAGTTGTGGAAAATGGTCTGCTCCACTTAACCGCAGAAGAGGCAGGGACATCTGTGTCCATGTTGGTGTCAATGGCTACCCCTTCCGTCTGGAGGAAGTGGGAAGTTTCGAAGGAGAAATCATTGAGGGTGAAAACCAGTTCAGCCAATCGAATGAGTGTGTCAGTTGAAGGTTACTGGTTGGCTCTCCGGGAGAGGAAGAAATGAAATGCTTGGAGGCCTCGATAATGTTGAAATGGTGTGTACAGGGACTGGATATACATGGTGATGATAAGGCGTTGGGGACCGAAGGGAAAAATGTTTTGGAGGATGTGGAGGGTGTGGATGGCATCCCGAATACATGTGCGAAGTTTCTTCAGCAGTGATGATTGGACGGTGTCAAGGTATGTGCACATGAGTTCAGTGGGGCAGAAAAGATCAAGAAAAGATGTTAATTGGGGCAGGGAAGTTTGTGAATCTTCGGTAGGAGGTGGAAATTGGTCGTGCGGGGTTCACGGATTATGAAGTTCGAGGTTGTGGATGGGAGATACCCTGAGGTGATGAGGTTGTGGATCGTCTGGGAGATGATAATTTGGTGGTGGAAGGTGATGTTGTGGTCAACGGGGCCGTAGGTTGAGGTGTTCGTGAGTGGACACCTGGTTCCAGCTGTGTTTCAGTTCCTGCACCACCCTTGCCTGCTGGTTTGATGATAATGTTGGGGTTGGAGTGGAAGTCATGGAGAGCTGTGCATTACGAAAATGAGCGGGTGGACAGATTGAGGCAGTAAATGTCATGGTGGCAGTTGGAAATGAAGAGATCAAAGGCAGATGACAGGCCATCACGCGGTATTCAAGTAGATCACTTGTTTTGGAGGAGAGAGAAGACGTCCTCGAAGGATGAGCAGGAGTCCTGATGAGAACACTAAACCACAGCGGAAGACTGCGGAAGATAAGATCGACATTGCAACGCGTGTCAAAGTCATTGATCTGGGAACGTTGGGGGGGGGGGGTGTGGTGAACATGAGCCCTTTCTGAGGACTGGTTGCTTATTCTCAAAGAGTGGGAGGTCTGGGGTTTGCGGAAACCACGGCAGGCCTTCTGCTGCCGTCGCAGAAAGTTCAAAACCTGAGCCCACACCTCCCCCTCCACTCCGTCCAAGGCCTCAAATGATCCTTACACATCCGACAGAGATTTATCTGCACTACCACACACGCCACCTACTGTGTCCGTTGCTCTTGATGTGGCTTCATCTGCATTGGGGAGACGGATTTCCACACCTGGGGAACGTATCAGAGAACATTTCCGGGATGCACGCACTAAACAAATCCATTTCCTTGTGGCTGAACATGTTAACTCCCCCTCCCACTTCACCAAGGGCATATAAGTACTGGTCCTCCTCTAACGCCAAACTCTATCCTTGCGAAGCATGGAGGAAGAACGCCTCATCTTCCAACTTGGGACCCTACAACTATACGGGATCAATGTCGACTTCACCTGTTTTTCGTTTTCTCTCCTCCACCGTGTCCCCAATCCAACCTTGCAATTCAGCAATGCCTCTTGAACTTTCCTACCTGTCCATCTTCCTTCCAACATTCTGCTCCAACCTCCTCTCTAATCTACCGTCCTCCCCCCAAAGGTCATCGACCTGTTGCATTCTCAGGTACCTTCCTCAAAGCTCCACCCGCTCCCATTTACCTATCAACCATCTTGGACAACACTTCATTCTTAATGAAGGTCTTGTGCCCGAAACGTCAACTCTCCTGCGCCTCAGATGCTGCCTGCCTGGTTGCGATTTTCCAGCACAACACTCTTTGACTCCAACACTCAGAAACATCCTCACCTGTAGTTGTTATGAACCTAGGAAGAGATGTAATCTCACTTCTTTTTTTTCGAGGGATCCTCATTCTGATTTTGTGTTCACAACGTCTAAGTTTAGGAACCGAAGTTTGTTTTTCAGGAGTTAAAATGTAACTGTATAAATACGCACAACGAATTGATTAAAACCGAATGAATACTTCTGTAATAGCAAGTTGGAATAATCCTGAGATTCATGCAGTGCACAGTTAACGTGATTGTGCTGACAGCTCAGATACGACTGACGAAAGAACAAGCAACTAGTGACAGGATCTGAGCTCGCATCAGAGTCGCACATTTTGTCAGTATCTCACGAGAAGAAGAGTGGTGTTCACAAACAGCGAATTTTGATTTCTGAGCTGCGTTAGTGAGATAGACTGACACATCAAGTTATAAAGGAAATAAAGGACGTTCAGGTACAAATATGGCAATGATACTTTCACTAAATCTTAAAATAACAAGATGTGCATTATTCGCCACACTACCAATCCTACTATAATCAATGCATCTTTTCATAATCTTATCAATAATGGTCTTCATTTTGCAGAGGTGATTCAGTCATTCAGTACCTCATTGTACAGAGTTCCTTGAGAGATGTTCTACTACACGACTTCTTTCCTTTGCAGTTCAGTTTTGTAACGCATTAGGGAAATTCTACCTGTGAATGTGAATGTGAACAGAATCTGAAGCCAGGACTGATAAGAACAATAGTCCGAACTTCCACGAAGTGATATTTTCTGAAAATAAGTGCAAAGTAAACATAAACTATTTCAGAACTTGATCTGCAGAATTCCATAACGACAGAACCATTCAGAACAAAAGAGATCCTTTCGCCTTTCGTGTTTGTTCAACTAATTTGACATTCAATCTACATCCGTCCCACTTTCCAAAACGTAGCCGATAGATGTGAATGTCGTGAGATTTCAAGTGCTCATCCAAAACATTTGTTTAAAGTTTGTGAGGTGCCCCACGTTAACTACACTTCAATGCATCGCTTTGCAGGCCGCTAACATCATCCAGGTGACAAGATGTTTCCTCATGTCTCATCTAAACCTTCTGCTTTTCAGCTAAAAACGATGCCACCTCTTCATTGGCCCTTCGACTAAGGGCGACAACAACTTTGTATTCACCCTGCCTACGGTACTCTTAGTCTGGAGGTGGAGAGGGGTCTGGAAGTGCTCACAGGGAATCGGTGAGGAAACCCACAGACTACGGACAATGGGATCTTTCTGCTCAACAGCCAACCTGTGGGTAGCCCCTTCAATATCACATAAGCCTGTCAACAGGGCCTGGGCTCCGTTTGCCCCCCAAAAAACCTTCACACCACGTCTCATTACTTTACCGCAAAGTTCGATATCGACGTGACACATGTCTCCGGGATAGGACGGGCCCATGGGAACATAGTTTAAACGGGAGTGAGCGGGGAGAGGGCATTTCTGTAATAAAGTAGAGGGCATGGAGAGCGAGACAGAGAAACACAAACGTTTCTGGAGAATTGGAGAAACTCGGAATAGAATAGTCATACAAAATTAAAACACAGTGAAAGCCTTCGGCCCTTGATGTTGCGCTGACCTGTGGAAACAATCTGAAGGACATCTAACTTATGCTATTCAATTTTCGTCGAAGTGTCTATCGAATGAGTGTATAATTTCCGTTATATTTGGTTCATCTACGAATGTGGCTGGCTTTGCATTCCACATTCCTACTAATTTTTGACGAAAGAAATTCCATCTAACACCTGTCCTATATCTATCACACCTCAGTCCCGTCGTGCTAACCATCACCTTCCGAAGAAAAAGATTCTCACTGTCCAGTCGACCTAACCCTGTGATGATCTGATATGACTCAATTATGTCACTTCTCAACCTTCTACTCGCGAAGCAAAACAGCTTCAAGTCACTCACCTTTTCTTCACAAGAACCCCCTTCTATTCCAAGCAACATCTTCAGAAACCTCCTCTTATCCCTTTTCAAAGATCCCACGTCCTTCCTATAATGCAGTAACCAGAACTGTTCACAATAGCCAAGTGCGGCTGCACCAGAGTTTTGTACAGCATGACCTTATGGTTCCGAAACTCAATCCCTATACTAATGAAAGCTAACACACCGTATGACTTCTTAACAAACCTCTCAAATTGGGTGGCAACTTTCAGGGATCTATGTGCATGGAAACCGAGATCTCTCTGCTCACCCACACTGCCAAGATTCTCACATTTAGACCGGTAATCTGCATTCCATTTCTTCATCCAAAGTAATCAACCTCAAACTTTCTGCATTAAGCTCCATTTGCGTCCTCTCCACCGAACTCCACAGCTTATCCATGTAACCTTTTAACATAAAGCATATGTAAGCACAATCCACAACTTGACCGACGTTCATGTCATTCGCCCATTTATTAACCCATCCTTCTGCACCCTCAGCCAGGGCATTTATAAATGTGAAAAAGCGGTGGACCAAAACGGATCCCTGCTGTCCACCACTAGCAACATGAACCCCAGTATGAACATTTCCCATCACCCACCACAAACTGTCTTCTTTCAGCCAACCACTTTCTGATCCAAACCTGTACATCACCCTCAATCAGATGCCTCCGTATGTTTTGCAATAGTCTACAATGGGGAAACATAGCAAATCGCTTATTGAAATCTATAAACATCACATCAATCGCTTTACCCTCATCCACCAGTCGGCAACCTTCTCAAAGAACACCATAAGATTTCTGAGGCATGCCTTACCCTTCACAAAAACGTGTTAAATATCTCTAATCAAATTATTCCTGTCAGTATGATTATAAATCCTATCTTTCCTAATCTTTTCCAAACGTTTACCCACAACCGAGGTCAGTTGCACGGTTTTTTAATTGTCAGTGCTTCCTCCAGTCCCCTTCTTGAACAACGTCTGCTATCCTCCAGTCTTCTGGCACTATTCCTGTAGACAATGATAACATAAGGTGAAACGCCACAGACTTGGCAATCTCCTCCCTGGCTCCCCAGAGAATCCTCAGATAAAGCCCATTGGGATATATCTGTTTTGAAACTTTCGAGAATTGCTAACATATCCTCCTTGTGAGCCTCAATCCTGCCTAGTCAAACAGCCTATCTCTCAGTATTCTCCTCGCCAATATTGTCTTCTTCTAGTGTGAAGACATGCGGAAAATTCTAACTTACCGCTTCCCCTATCTGCTCTGACTCCACTTACAAGTTCACACGGCAACCATTGATTGGCCCTAATCTTTCTCTTGACCTTATTTTATAACTGAGATACCAATATAATGCCTGAGTGTTTCCTTGATCCTGTCTGACAACGACGTCTAGTGTTCCCTCCTGGCTCTTCTTAGCTCTCCCTTTCCATCTTTACTGGCTAATCTGTAACTCTCAAACGTCTCAATTGTTCCTTCACCCCTCATCCTAACATAAGACTTCTTATAACATAAGACTATCATAAGACTTGATCTTGACAAGTGATTCATCTTCTTTCGTAAACTACCGTTCCCGCGCTCGACATCTTCCTCCCTGCCTGACAGATCCTTACTTATCAAGGACAGGCAATAGCTTTTATTGATCGAGCTCCACATTTCTATCATGTACATCTCCAGCTGATTGCTCCCCATCCTATCTATCCTAAATCCTGTCTAATTACATCGAATTACACTTCCCTCGTTGTAACTCTTGCTCTGCGTTCGATGCTTATTCCATTCCATCACGAAAATAAACATAACTGAGTTATTGTCACTATCACCAAAGTGCCCACCAACCTCTAAATCTAACACCTGGATGGGGGCAGTACTCATTACAAAATCTAATGTGTACCCGCCCCTTGTTGGTCTCTCTGTATACTGGGTCAGGAAGCACTCCTACACACATTGGACAAATAAAAAAGATCAACCTAAAGAACTTGAATGAAAGCATTCCGAGTCATTAGTTGGAAGGTTACAGTCCCCCATAACAAAGCCCGTGCAACTTGCGCTCCTTTCAAGAATCTTCTTTGCTATCCTTTCCCCTACATCTCTGGAACTATTCGGAGGCCTATAGAAAATTATGAACAGAGTGATGCCTCATTGCCTGTTTCTAACCTCAGCCCATGCTACTTCAGTGGACGAGTCCCAAAGCATCCGTTCTGGTGCTGTTATGCTGTCATTGACAAAGAATGCCACACCTTTCTTTAAAGATCTTCCCTGTTCTTCCTGAAATAATTAAATCCTGGAGCCTGCAACAAATTGCCCTGTCTTTGAAATCGTCAAATCATCGAAATCCCAGGAACCAACACATGATGCACGTTCTGTCAGCTTATTCCAAATGCTCCTGGTGTTGAAGAAGACACACTTCAAACAAACGTCTTGCTTTTGGGTGCTCCGCTGTGAACTTGAAACGTTGTTTCTGACTTGACTACTCTCAACTTCTTGTTGACATATCATTAGCGACAATGATTGAGGGATACGCCAAAGCCATTTATTCATATGAAGAGAGCAAAACGGTGTCTAGGGAAAGGGTTGGCCCATTCAACGTCAAAGGATGAAAGATATGTGTGGAGCCAGAGAAAATGGGTCTTCTGAGAACTTTGAATCGGTATTCCGCGAGAGGAGGTTCCTGCTGGATGTTTAGGTGAGGTGGATCTTTGATTAATCCCAGTCAAGTCGGCGTAAGGAGTGCAGAAGACTTGGGGATACTTAAAAGGCATTAAGGTGGACAAGTCCCCAGGCCTGGATGGTAACTATCCCTGGTTGCTGAGCGAACCGGGTGAGGAAATAGCTGGGGCTTTAACAGGTATCTTTGCAGCATCCCTGAACACGGGGGAGCTTCCAGAGTAATGGAAAGTTGCTAAAGTTGTTCCCTTATTTAAGACGTTTTGCAGGGATAATCCCGGTAATTACAGACGTGTGAACCTGACGTTAGCGGTCGGGAACCAGCTGAAGAAGATAGTCAGGGATAGGATATGTACCAATTGGAACGAAAATTACCTTATCAGTGTTAGGCAGTATGGCTTTGTTCCGAGGAATGTCAGGTCTTACACACGAAATAGAACTCTTCGAAGAGATGACAAAGTCGATGGATGAGGGAAGGGATGGAGATGGCAGAAACAGGACTTTCATAAAATGTTTAATAAAATTTCACATGGTAGGCTGATGGAAAAGGTGAAGTCTCACAGGGTCCCGGTCTTCTAGCTAGATAGATTAAGAACGAGTTGGGGAGCAAGTGACAGAGAGGAGAAGGGAAGGGAGTTTCTCAAAACTGGGAAATGTGTTCGGTAGTGTTCCACAGGGACCCGTGCTGACAGCACTGTTGCATGTGATGCACATAAATGCTTTGAAGGATGGTGTAGAATGCCTCATTAGCAAGTTTTCAGAAGAGACTAAGATGGATGGATTAACAAATAGTGAAGTGGACAATCAGAGAATGCCGCAGAATATAAATAGATTGGACAGTTGAGTGGAGAAATTGCAGAATGAATTCAATCTGGAAAATGAGATGTGATTCATTTTGGAAAATCAAATTTAAGAGCGAACTCCATATTCAATGGGATAGTCATTTGGAAAAATCATGCACAGTGAGACATGAGTGTTCAGGTCCATTGTTCCCTGAAGGGGCCAGCGTAGGTCGAAAGAATGATCAAGAAGGCAACGGCATGTTTTGCTTAATCGAACGGTATGTTGAGTACAAAAGTTGGCAAATCACATTAGAGCTGCATAAGACTTTGGTTATGCCACTTTTGGGCTTTCGCATACTTTTCTGCTTGCCGAATTACCAAATGGATATAAATGATTTGGAGAGGGTACAGAGGCTGTTCACCACGATGGTGCCTGGTATGAATAGTGGTAGCTGCAGGGAGAAGTTGAGTAGATTAGGATTATTTTAATTGGAAAGACGAAAGTTGAGGGGGGACCTGATTGAGGCCTACAACATCATGAGCGGTATAGATAGGGTGGATGACAAGAAACGTTATCTCAGAGTGAAGGGCCCAATTACTAGGGGATACGAGTTCAAAGTGAGAGATGGACTGATGAGGGGAGATATGCGTGCAAAGTTCTTCACGCAGATGTTAGTGTGTTCCTGGAATGCGTTGCCAGCGGAGGTGGTAGAGTTGGGAACGATAGCGTCATTTAAGATGTTTCTAGACAGATGCCTGAATCAGCAGAGTGCAAAGGCATACAGATCCCTAGAAAATAGGTGAGAGTTGTAGATAGAGGACCTGCATCAGCGCAGACTTGGAGGGCCGAAGATACTGTTGCTTCGCTGTAATTTTCTCTGTTCTTTTCTTTGTTTTTGTTTTGTTCTTTGCATTTACCATTAACAGCAAATTCACGTTATAAAGATCATAGGCCACTTGTTTGTCCGGCCATTTATTTAGAGCTGAAAATGTGTTGCTAGAAAAGCGCAGCAGGTCAGGCAGCATCCTGAAGAAGGGCTTATGCCCGAAATGTCGAATTTCCTGTTCCTTGGATGCTGCCTGACCTGCTGCGCCTTTCCAGCAACACATTTTCAGCTCTGATCTCCAGTATCTGCAGACCTCACTTTCTCCAGCCATTTATTTAACCTAATTCTAAAATTGCAATCTAATGAAAACATTGTGCACATATGATGAACCTGGTTATTTTACCCGAAATCAGCATATTCTTGAGCCAAGCACTTTGAAAATGCACTATTTATTCCTTCAAATGCAAACTTTCAATGCGTATTATTTGTCCTGACAGTGATTTGAATATGTTTCTAAATTTTCTTCACTCCAGATAGGACTATAGTTTAACTTGATTCTATCTGGTGTCTGAATCTCACTGCCTATGTGATGCTAAGTATGTGGGCCATGCATCTGAAATACTGTGAGATTGTTCCAAACAGCATATCGCATTAGCTCTCCTCAACAAGCAAGTTAATGACTGCACCAATCCAGCTTACACGCACAAAATCTTAAGTCCAGTATCTTCCATTAGTCGTAATTGGACAACATTTTAAATAAATTACAATTCAGTTATAGAACATAGAACATAGAAAATTAAAGCACAGAACAGGCACTGAGGCCCACAATGTTGTGGCGAGTCATAACCCTAATTTAAAATAGAGTAACTTATCCTATGCACCCCTCAACAAACTGCTATCCATGTGCACGTCAAGCAGTCGCTTCAATGTTCCCAATGACTTTGCATCCATCCACTAAGATGACAACGCATTACATGCATTCACAACTCTCTGCGTAAAGAACCTACTTCTCATATCTCCTTTTTAACTTTCGCCTAATATCTTCAAACTATGAGTTCTTGTACCAGTCAATCCTGCCAAGGGAAATGTCTCTGGCTATTGATTCTATCTATTCCTCTCATTATTTTGTACACCTCGATCAGGACTCCTCTCTTCCTCCTTCTCTCCAGAGAGTTATGTCCGAGCTTATTCTACCTTTCTTCATAAGGAAAACCCTCCAATCCAGGCAGCATCCTGGTAAACCTTCTTTGTACCCTCTCCAAAGCCTTTCGCCAGCAATGGACATTGCTAGCTGTTCAAAGTTTGTGAGAAGATTAGTAGCTCGTGTGCTCGTTGTTGTGGTTCTGTTCGCCGAGCTGGGAATTTGCAGACGTTTCGTCCCCTGGCTAGGTGACATCCTCAGTGCTTGGAAGCCTCCTGCGAAGCGCTTCTGTGATGTTTCCTCCAGCATTTACAGTGGTTGGTCCCTGCCGCTTCCGGTTGTCAGTTCCAGCTGCCACTGCAGTGGCCGGTATATTGGGTCCAGGACGATGTGTTTGTTGATAGAATCTGTGGATGAGTGCCATGCTTCTAGGAATTCCCTGGCTGTTCTCTGTTTGGCTTGTCATATAATAGGAGTGTTGCCCGAGTCGAACTCATATTGCTTGTCATCTGCGTGTGTGGCTGCTCAGGATAGCAGGTCGTGTCGTTTCGTGGCTAGTTGTTGTTCATGGATGCGGATCGTTAGCTGTCTTCCTGTTTGTCCTATGTCGTTTTTTTTCAGTCCTTTCATGGGACTTTGTACACTACGTTGGTTTTGTTCATGCTGGTATTGGGTCCTTTGTCTGAGTGAGTTGTTGTCAGATAGTGGCTGTTGTTTTCGTGTGCTGTTATGAGTCCTAGTGGTCGTAGTCGTCTGGCTGTCAGTTCAGACATGTTCTTGATGTATGGTAACGTGGATAGTCCTTTGGGTTGTGGCATGTTCTCATTCCGTTTCCTTTCCCTTATTCATCTGTTGATGAAATTACGGGTGTATCCATTTTTGGCGAATATATTGTAGTGGTGTTCTTCTTCCTCTTTTTGCAGTTCTGGTGTACTGCATTGCTTTGTGGCCCTTTAGAGCAGTGACTTGATGTGTGTTGGGGTTGTTGCGTTCATAGTTCAGGACTTGGTCTGTGTGTGTGGCTTTCCTGTATCACTTTGTGGTGAAATCTCCGTTCGGTGTTCTCTGTACCATCACATCTAGGAATGGGAGTTGGTTGTTCGTTTCTTCCTCTCTTGTGAATCTGAGTTCTGTGAATGTGGCTTTGATGACCCGGTATATGTTTTCTATTTCTGTGTGTTTAATTATTACAAAGGTGTTATCTACATATCTGACCCCGATTTTGGTTTGAATTTGCAGTAAGACTGTTTGTTCTAATCTTTGCATTACCGCTTCTGCTATGAATCCAGAGATGGGTGTGCCCATGGGTAGCCATTGATTTATTCATATATTTGCTTGTTGAATATGAAGTGTGTTGTTAGGCACAGATCCAATAGTTTGAGTATGTAGTCTTTGCTGATAAGTTCCCTGTCTTTTTGTCTGTCCTGTATGTTCACCAGGTTGAGTATTCTTTCTCTGGCTAGGGTTTTGTCGAAAGAGTTGAACAGTGCCGTTCCATCGAATGAGAACATAGTTTCTTCCTTGTGCATATTTATATTTCTGATTATTTCCAAGAATTCCTGTGTTGACTGTTGAGACCGCTGATCAAGTGTTTCAGTTTCTATTGTTTTTCTTTAGCCAGTTTGTGTGATGGTGTCCTTGGTAGCGAAACGATGGGTCTGAATGGGATGTCTGGTTTGTGCACTTTAGGTAGTCCATAGAATCTGGGAGTGGTGTCGCTTTCATGTTTCATTCTCTGTCAGTCAAACCTGGTTATCTGTCCTTTTTTTTGACAGGTTCCTCAGTGTGTTGTTTATCCGACTGGTGAGCTGTGGGGTGGGGTCAAAAATTTTCTTTTTGTAGGTTTGGCTGGCTGGCCCGGCATTTATTGCTCAACCGTAGTGGCTGACTACGGATGAATTGGTGACATGCTGTCTTGCACTGTTGTTGTCCATATGCTTTCCAGACAATGACAATATCGTTATGGCGAACTTTGAAGCAGAGGTACGTGAGGAATGGTCATACATTTCGAAAGCTGGATGGTGATACTTTTGGAAGGAATTTTCAGTGTGTGGTAAACTCATGTATCTGCGCTGTTGTCCTTCGAGATGATTGTGGGTTTGGAATATTATATCGCAGGAATGTTGGTTAATTTCCACAATGCATCTCGTGGATAGTACACGTTGCTGCTACCGAGAGAGAGTGATGAAAATAAATTTGAAGCGGTAGTAATCAAGTGGACTGGATGGCGTCTGGCTTTTTAGAGGTTCACTTATCTTAGGTAAATGGCAAGTAATCCACTCTACTCCTGACTGGTGCCTTGAGAATGTTGGAATGTCATTGTGTGAGCTATTCACTGCAATATTCCAGACCTTGACATGACCTATTACCCCTGTGTGTTTACAGTTTCTGGTCAATGACAATCCCAAAGTGTTGACAGTTGAGGATTCAGCAACAGTAATTCCACTGAATATCAAAAGGACAATGGTTAAAAACATTATTGTTGGAGATGACCATTGTCTAGCATATGTGTGGCATGAATACTATTTATTTCTTTTCGTCCCAAGGCTGGATGTTGTCCAGGTGTAACTGCAATTAGAAATGGAGTGTTTCAGCATCTGAGCAGTGAGAAATGCTGCATAACTTTGTGTAACCACTAGCTAACATGGAGGGAAGCCCACGGGTGAAACTACTGAAGATGGCCAGGCCTTAGACACTCATTGATAAATTCCTGCAGTGACGTCCTGTAGCTGTGATGACTGACCGCAAATGTCTGCAACTTTCTTATTTTCTGCCAGGATGACCCGAAACAGCGGAGAGCTTCCCTGATTTCCATTGATTGCATTATTCCTCAGGGACCTTGTTGCTACTCTAGGCCAAGAGCAGCCTTGATGTTTAGACCAGCGAGACTCAGTCTAATCGGGAATTCATCTCTTACCATACAAGTTTGGACGAAGGCTGTATGAGGTCAGGAGTTGAGTGGTCTTGGCAAAACGCAAACGGAACGTCACTGAGCTGGCTGTTATCAAGCAGGTGCTGCTTCATACCACTATTGCTGAAACGTTCATTCACATTTTCATGACCAAGAACATTTTGTTGGGGCTGTCATTCACTGGGTTGGCTTTACCCTGTTATTCCTTGGCACATCACACAGCTGGGAAAAATTGCACTCTCTCAGTTTGATGTCAGTGCTGTAGCTCAGCAAGAACGGTTTGACTAGGGGTGCAGCACATTCTGTCCCATTGCTCTAATGTTGTCAAGGCCCAAGCCTTTACACACTAGACGAGGCCAAGATGGATCAACCATCAGCATTTCTGACTGAATCTTTTGCGTGTGGGACTTGCCTTATGTTTGCATTGATTAACTGAGTACATCCATTTTTGATTATCAACGCTGCTGTGGAGTTCTCCTGCCAGAAACGAGCTGCTTATTTGTTCACCATCATCCACGACGTGATGCAGCAGGACTGTGGGACGTTCCATAATCCCTCACGGTTCACTGAGACAAAAGCCTTTGTGACATCAAAGAAGGTCATGTCCATATGTTGGTGTTGCTCCCTGTACAATGCTTGGATTTATCAAACACAGAAAATCCTGACCATTCTGCCTCTTGAAATGCGGAAGCTGCACTGAGAAACGGGGGACATATTCAGTCACTGGCAGGAGGACTGATGACCCCTCCATGGTCGAACCTGTGTCATATCCTGAAAAAGCTCGTGATTACGACATCTCTGAGATCTCCCAGCATGCTCCCTTAATTCCAAACATGGGTGGTGAGGTTGTGGATTCCTGTCAAGAGTAACTCTCCGCCATATTCTAGACATTCAATGGGGATTTCACCTGTGCCAGCGACCTTGTTGTTGATCAGCTGCTGGGAGTTATTTTTGCCCACATGTTGGGTTGGAGGTTTGGTGAAATGGCAGTGGCGAGTGTATTGTGAAATGGTACGAGGAGAACTGATGCTGAAGGCTGAGAATTAGTGGAGGTGGTCCTCGAACTGGTCTCTCCTGGAGCGGTAACTGCCTTTTGGTCTTTCTTGATGGACTGTCTGTATTTGGCTCTGAGTGAGGTCGCTTCTTGAGTAGTCGGAGTGTCAATGGCTTCGATTGCGTTGACGAAGTCAAACTAATCGTGGCTGTCAGTGAACCTCCTGCTAACTCTCTCCATCTGTTCTTTAGATCACGGGTTCTTTGTTACACCTTCCGTTTTGTGATAGCTTGTTTCCTTTAAGGATTTGGTGGAGCTGCCCGTTCAGGAATAAATCATGTCTGCGACCTTGGACATTCTTGATTTCCTGCTTATTCTCACGGAAGCTGTCTTGAAGTTTCCTGGTCCGCAGGCCAAGGTTTACTACTCAGATGCTGAATGGGGAGAGATTTAGGGTTGACCAGAGTCGTGGGCATTCTGTGACTCGGGTATCTTGGTTATATCAGGTTGACTGTGAGGCACTGCTTGAGAAAGACTTTCTTCAGCGGGATGGCAATTGTTCGAGGTTGGTGTGGAATGAATTTTGTTTCGTACATTGTGCGAGAATCAGGGGATAGGAGTGACGGCTGTGATGTCCTGCATGGCTTTTGCTTGAAACGTCGATTTTATTGCTCGTCGGATGCTGCCTGAACTGCTGTGCTCTTCCAGCACCACCATCCCAGAACCATGTCCTGCATCGGGCCCAGAGTGTGTCATTTTTTCACGAGACACTCATTTACCTCACTGGGGAATTTTTGAGTTGTCTTAGTAGTTTGTTAATTACAGTGAAGCTGGTCCCATAGAAGCGGTGTTCCACGTTTGCTTTTGCAGAAGAAGGTGTAACCACCATCTTGTCCTTTAAGATGGCTTCCTCCTCGCAGCTATATCTCTCTCATGGCAGTGATGTCAATATCGTCGTGCTGGGCGATAGCAGCAGTGTGCCATTCAGGCCTATTGTTTTTGTCGTTGTCCATCAGATTCCTAATGAAACAGTAACAACAATTCATAAAGGGTGGGGGAGTGTTGGGCTGAACAGTCTGTTTGTGGATTCCATTGATATTGATTCGTAATTGCACACCAATCACTACACGGTCCTTATGGAGGGAGGTTTGAACTCAGTGACATGGAAAATCCAAGAGAACTGTCGACCAGGCTTTAATTTAGGATGCAGTTCGGCTTATATCAGCAGTATTCAGATCAGAGTGGTGCTGGAAAAGCACAGCAGGTCAGGCAACATCCGAGGATTAGGAAAATCGACGTTTCGGGCAAAAGCCCTTCAATCAGGACTACTGATGGGGGCTTTTACCCGAAACATCGATTTTCCTGCTCCTCGGATGCTGCCTGACCTACTATGATTTTCCAGCACACGCTAATCTAAAGTCTGGTTTCCAGCATCTGTCGTCCTCACTTTTGCTTATTTCAGCGGGGGCGTGGTCTGGAGTGTTTCTTTTATCTGGGATTTTTTTCGGGAGTACGAAAACGCTGTGATGAAATGGACTCACTGATTATTCTTGTTCCCGAAATACCCTCTTCAGTCCTTCTGAAGGACTGTCTGAAAGAACTTATCAATACTTAAATTTTTGAGTATTCTGTGTTTTGCCAAGACCACACAGGAAACACATTTGTTGTGGGCATTGCCGATAAAATTCAAAACACAGAATTAGAGATGATATCAACATTGTGTCTACGATCTTTGTATTTTTCAGTCCATAAACTAATCAATCCATTGGATAAAATTTCTTCTTTTACATCAGAAATACACCTGAGTCTGATTTTGTGTTTGTGCGCACATGTGTATATTTCCCTCTTTCTCTCTCTGTGTGTGTGTGTGTGTGTGTGTGTGTGTGTGTGTGTGAGTGAGAGAGAGAGAGAGAGAGGGAGAGAGAGAGACAGAGTATGCGATAGATTTTCTGCCTCTGCCTGAGATCGCATAATCAGGTGAGTATTTATGTTTTTATGTTATTGTTGGTTATATTATTCAATTATTGCATCTTCATGATATAAGCTGTGTTCTGTTTCCAAATCACTAATGTGTTTCAAAAGACTCCTGGCTGATAAAACTCTTTATTTCAACCTGACACGGATCAGATATTTAATTCACTTAATATACAGTCTCTCTACTTTGCACCTTCTCTCTATCGTCCTGTCTATTTGTGTTCCTCTGAGCAACTTCACTACACTTAACTGTGCCGTCTAAAGTTCCTCCCTTGCACACCTACCCGATATTAAGTTCACTTTGTAACTCCATACGTGTTCAATAATTCACACTTGGAATGTCTGAGTGGACCAGCAGCGGAAGAATAAAACAAAGTAAACTTCACAGAATACTACGATACGTGAATTGAGAACCTGCAGGAGATCCCACGTGATGCAGTGAGTATTGATTGTCGAAAAAGTGCACGTTTATCAATTTGGTGACAATCATGTGGGCTGTTTTGAACTGGATAGTGTAAAATCTGTTGAATGTTGTTGGAAGTCACTCATCCAGGTAAATGGAGATCTGGTGGTCTGGAGGTGGGCTGGTCTCTGCAAAACTTCAAGCATCTGAATTGCTCTTGGAGACAATGTATTTGCATCAATGCCCCTGTTCAGTTTCTAGTCAATGGTAACTGCCAAGATGCTGGTAATAAGAATTTTAATAGCAATAATGTCTAAGAAGAACAAGGATGAACAATTAGCATGGGTGTTGCGAGAGACGGTCATTGAATATAACTTAACATTTTTCTGCACAAGTCAGGATATGTTCCAGGCTTTGCACCATGTGGGCATGGATTGCTTCAAGAATTGACGAGTCGCAAATGGAGATGAACATTTTACAATTGTTAGTGAATATTGTACTTCCAAACATATGTTGGAATAAGTGTCATTCATGAAGCAACTGCAAGTGGTTGGACCACGGACATGACCCTGAGGAAGAGTAAGGATTCTGGACACAATAACCAGTTGAATGTGTCCTTTATGTGCAGTTACTCACACTTCACCAATGGAATTTCCCTTTTTTTGCTATGTGCGTAAAGATATTTTAATGAGGTCACGAAACAACTGGCCCTTTCTAAAACAATACAGACCACATTGAACATATTAGAGCTTTGCCAGTGCTGCTGAATAGTGATCCTTTCTGTCACTTTGGTAATCACGGAAAGCAGACAGGTAAGGTGGCAAATGGCTAGTTTGTGGTTTTCGCTCTGATGATACATTTGGGCATACTTGGAAAATTTATTAACGTCAGCAGAACAGATCTGATGGACATGATTCAATCTGGGATACGTCCAGGAGCATAATCAGAAACGAGTAGGAATTGGCGCAGGTTTGGTGTGATGCTGGGCCTACTCCTGTGCAATAATGAACGGTACCACTGCTATCAGTGCTCCAGAGCCTTAGACTATTTTTCTGGACACGTGCTTTGTTAGTTTTGTGGTCATTTTGATTAAAGTTACTCAATATGTGTAGTCGTTGATATGTGATGGGTAACAATTCTTTAAATAATTTGTTGAATTTAAGAATGATCCATTTATCTAATTAACGAATAAATAATATCTAAAGAATGCATACCACTGTGACAATTGGAAATTGTTCACCAATATAGAGGAAAAACTGCTGAGTCCGTTTGACTGGTCATTCTTGTGGAAGTTCCTGCTCTTCAATCTATTTCTATAGCCTATTCTAATACAACCTATTCACATCCAGGCGGGAACCATGAAACACTCTGTTTCTGAGATCGTTTACTTACAGTGTCAATGCTTTATCTGAACCCCTTTGGGCAATGGATATTTGACAGTGATTTTTGAAAAGTTAACTGCTGTTGCAAAAGTTGATATAAATGCATGTTGCAAAGTAAATTGCCGTAATTCGTTTCATTACAAAACAGCTATAGAGAATGGGAGTGTATCAGTTGGTTGCTCATAAATCTCCCGCTGCTGATGAAAATGTACACCACTGACTATCAAGGGAAGTCTTTTTATAGGGAAACTTCCCTTAGTGGCAGCCCTCTGGTGCTCACTGTCACCGCTCCCGGTGCTGCTGAAATTTGGAATGAGGAGTAACAATGAGATCAGCTATGATCTTGTTGAGTGACATATCAGAATTGAATGGACAGCTCAGGCAACTTATTCGCACATTATTGTTTGTATCCACCTCCTGATTGAGTCACCACCTGTTCCTGCATAACAGGATCCTAGGCGCACACTCGCCTCCAGACTTTCCTGTGTTCAATCTAGAGCAGTCTCAGGTTTGTAAATTAGATTTCCTCACCCTGCTTCTGGGTAATAGGCTCGAACAGCTGTATGCTCTCCTGCTTCTCCTATGGAATGGAAGTGAGGGATTGAGTGGTCTTTTCTCATGGCTTATAACTTCAATTAACCGAATATCTGTCTCCTGTGTCCATAAGGTGTTCACTAATTCTACATGATTTATTTGTGTATTTTACCGGTATTATTTGAGCAAGCACGCTGACTGGGTGTGCTTTTGCACGACTGAATTCAGAAGCAAAAAGGATCCCCCCGTTCCGATGTCATAAATTAAATCAGCAATAGAGACTAAGAGACACACAACATGAAAACAGACCCTTCTGTCCAAGTCGTCATGACAACGAGAAATCGCATACTAATCAAATCCCATTTGTCAGCACTTGGTCCATATCCCTTGAAACAGTTTGTATTCATATACCCATCTCATTGTCTTTTAAACGTAGGAATTTGAACAGTGGGCACAACCTCTTCTGGTAGCTCAAGCGACATGTAATAGACCCTCTGTGTGAAATATGGTTCCCTTACGTCCATTTAAATTATTAGTCTCGCACATTAATCTTTTACCTTAGCGAGTTTTGACCTTCTCTCGCTGGTATCCTTATATATAGAAGAGGAACGACACTACTTCAATTGGGAAAATACATCCAACCTCGGACATGCCAAACAGAAACACGCACGAGGATTTCCTAGAAGCATGGTATTCGAACCAGAATCAAATAACACATTGAGTTGGACCCGACTAACCATCCCCTGAGGAAAAGAACAGGAAAAGACATCACGTTAGGAAATGACACTGCAACAGGAAATGATATCACCAATCCAAATAATCGCAAACGTACAAACAGAAAGCAAGAAACATCAGCAGTGCTTCAACCAGATGTGCACTGTAAATGTTACCTAATATGGTGATTAAACGACTGAAAGTGCAACTTCCAGCTCAGTGAGGAAACCTCCATCCAAAATCTGAATCCTGTATTACTGACTCTCCTATTCGGGGGAAAAGACCTTGAGTAGTCCCTTTACTTATTCCCTTCATGCTTTTATAAACGTCTATAGGGTCACTATTCAACCTCAATACTCCAGGAAAACAGCCTCAGCGTATTGAAAATCTCCCTGTAACTAAACCCACCCACACCCCTCCCCCTCTTAAAACCAGCAATATATTGTGAATCCTTTCAGAACCCTTTCAAGTTTAACACCTGCATTCCTGTAGCAGGGAGAGCAGAAACAAAGGCAGTATTACAGAATTGTCAGAAACAATGTCCTGTACAGCTGCAACATGCCATCGAATTTTTTTCATCAAAATACTGAACAATATAACAAATGTACCAAAGGCCTTCTTCACTACCCTGTCTACCTGTGGCGGCACATTCAAGGAAATGTCAACATGCACCACAAGGAAGTACAATGGCTCAGTGTTTCGCATTGCTGTCTCACAGCGCAGGGATGTGTTGTCACTCCATGCTGAGATGATTGTGTGGTGGATTTCGCACATTCACACCGTCTCTGTGTGGGTTCGCTCTGCATGCATCACTTTCACTCCACAGTCTAAACATGTGCAGGTCAGGGTGGGTTGGCCAGGAAAAATTGCCCATAGTGCCAATGGCTTTGCAAGTTAGGTGGATTAGCTTGGGGAATACAGCGTCACAGAGATAGGAGGGGTCTTTCAGGGGAGATACTCGCCCGAGGTTCGACGTGGACTCGATGGGCCAAATGGCCTTTTTCTACACTGTAAGGATTCTATCATTTCTATTATTACACGTGTTGTACTGACTTGTCTTGTAAAAATGCAACAGCTCGCATTTATCTGAAAGAAAAACTGAATTGGTCATTCCTCACCTAATTAAGGTTCCATTGTAATCTAAGGTAACCTTCTATGCTATTGACTACACCAAGAATTTTGGGATCACCGGCAAACCTACTAAGCATACATCATATTATCAAATCCAAATGGTTTGCATATGTGACAAAATAGACAGGACCCACTACTGAATCTTGCAGCATGCCACTTATCACAGGTCTCCAGTCCAATTAAGATAAATCCCCCCCACACTCTGCCTCCAACTTTCAAAATAATTCTGCCTCCAAATTGCTGTCTCGCCCTTCATTCCACGCAATCTAACCTTGCGAAACAGTTTCCCATGTGGAATATTGCTGGATATCTTACAGAATTCCATAAAGATAATGTCCACTGCCCTGTCCTCACCGATCTTCTTTTCACTTCCAAAAATTCCACAAAGTTAGTGAGACACAATTTCCCATCTGCAAAGCCCTGTTCTCTCCTTATCTTTCTGAATAAATATAGTTCATTTTTTTCTCAGAATCCTCTGTAACAAATTAGCAAACGTTTATTTCATGGTCACAGTTCTAATGTTACCAATTTTCCTTACATTATTAAATAATGTCACTACATTAGCAACCGTTCGTTTGGCAACTCACCCATGGCAATTCACCTTACAAATATATCGGCAAAGGGTTGAGCAATCACTTCATTAGCTACCCGCATTTTCTGGGATAAAACTGATCGAATCCAGGGATTTATGAACCTGTATGTGTTTTCATATGGACAGCACTTCTCCTTGATTATCACCGTTGCAAGATATCACATTATGCCTCCAAGTTCGCTCACTCTTAAAACCTAGTCCACAGGAAACACCGAGGTAAAATTCTCGTTCAGTATCTCACCCATCTCCTGGGCTCCACACATGTCCACCATTTCAGACTTGCTGAACGTTAAGGGGTGACATTCGATCTGTAGTTAGTCTTCTGCTGCAAATGTATTTGCAGAATTTCTTCAATGCATTGTTCACACTATTTCCAAAGGCATTGCATGTCCCAATTTTTTTCAGATCTGATTTCCACTGTGACTGTACTTCTACCAACCTTATAATCTTGTTGGGATACATTTGATCCCATCCGGGTTTACACTGTATAGATTCCATCTTTTCCTTGATGAGGTATCAATATCGCTGGGGAGATAGATCATAGAACAGTACAGCGCAGAGCAGGCCCTTCAGTCCTCGATTTTGAACCGACCTGTGAACTATTCTCAGCTCGTCCCTCTACATTTTCCCAAAATCACCCATGTGATTATCTGAGGATTGCTAAAATCTCCTTCATGTTGCTGAGTTGACTACATTAGCCGGTACGCCATTCTGCGCCCTAAACAAAGTCTGCGTTAAGAACCTGCCCGAGACAGCTGTCTTAATTCCATCACCCCTCAATTTGCAGGTATACCCCCTCGTACACTCTGACGTCACCATCATATGAGAAAGATTTTCACTGATGAGTCTATCTAATCCTCTGATCATCTTGTATGTCTATCAAATCCCGTCTTAACCTTCTCCCTGCCAATAAGAACAGGTTCAAGTCTCTCAGCCTTTCCTCATAAGACCTTCCCTCCAATCCAGCCAACATCCTGGTAAATCTCCTCTGCACGTATTGCAATGCTTTCGCATCTTTCCCGAAATATGGGGTCCAGAACAGTACACAATATATCCAAATGTGGCCGCACCAGCGTTTTGTATTGTTGCAGCATAATATTGCGGCTCCAGAACTCAATCTCTCTATGAATGAAACCGAAGACACTCTATGCCTTCTTAACATATTATCCACCTGGGTGCCAACGTTCAAGGATCTATGGACTCCAAGAACTCTCTGCACATCAACACGACCAAGAATCATTCCACTGACTCAGTACGCTGCCTTCCTGTTATCCTTCCCAAAGTGCATCAACTAACATTTAGCTGCAATGTTCTTCATTTGCCACCTCTCAGCCCAATTCTGCAGTTTGTCCAAGTCCCCATGCTTCCTCTAACATTCTTCCACACTGTCAACTACTCCACCGATTTTAGTGTCGTCTGCAAATTTATGAATCCATCCACCTATGCTTACGTCTAAGTCATTTATAATAATGACCAACATCAGTGGTCACAAAACAGATCTTTGTTGCACAGCGCTATTAACCGGACTCCAGGCTGAATATTTTCCATCAACCACCACTCTCTGCCTGGTTTCAGAAAGCTTGTTTCTAATCCAAACTGCTAAATCACCGTCAATTCAAAAGCCTCTGCAGTTTCTCCAATAGCCTACCATGTGGAACCTTATAAAAGGTTTTACTGAAGTTCATGTATATTTCATCAATTGCCTTACCCTCATCTAGATGCTTGGTCACCTTCTCTAAAAACTCAGTGAGGTTTGTGAGACACGACCTGCCCTTAACAAAACCACGTTGACTATTGAAATCAAAATATGGCCTGCTAGATGAGCTTACCTCTTATAATGCTTTCCAAAATGTTTCATACTGAGGCTCACAGATCTATAAGTACCTGGGTCATCTCTACTGCGTTTCTTGAACAAGGGCACAAAATTTGCAATCCTCCAGTCCTCTGATACAAAACCTAAAGATAATGTTGACTCGAATGTCAAAGACAACGGCTCTGCTATCTCCTCCTCAGCTTCCCAAAGAATCTGCGGATAAATCCCAAGTGCCCCAGGGGACATGTTTACTTTCACTTCTTCTAGAATTGATAACACCTGTCCGTAACGAAAAACGATCCTTTCTAGTCGAATATAGAGTATCTCAGTCTTCTCATCTACAATATTCTCCTATTCCTGATTGAAAACCAATGAGAAATGTTCGTTTAGCATATTTCTGATCTCCACAGGGAGCACACTCGATTTTCCACTTCTCTCTTTGATTTGGTCTATTCCTACCCTAAACATCCTTTTATTCCTCACATAGCTATCGAAAGCTTTAGGGTTCTCCTTTATTCCATTTGCTAAAGACTGCATGTGGCCTTTCTTTGATCTTCTTAACTATCTCTTTTAATCCTTCACAGCTGATCCATGACTCTCCATCTCCTCATCTGAACCATCTTGACTCGTCAACACATAAGCCTCCTTCTTCTTCGTATCAAGAGATGCAATTTCTGTTGCAATCAACGGTTCCCTTACCTTATCACTTCCTCCCTGCCTGACTGGGTCATACCTGTCAAGGACACGCAATATATGTTCCTTACACCAGCTCTACATTTAAATTTTCTGCATCCCCAGCACTTTGCTACCCCATTCTATGCATCTTAATTCTTGCCGAATCGGATTATAATTGCCTTGCCCCATCGATAACTCTTGACTTGTGGCATGTTCCTATCCCTTTCCATCGCTAAAATGAATGATGGTCACTCTCTCCAAAGTGCGCACCTAAAACTACATCAAATACCTGGCCTGGTTCATTATCAAGCTCCAGATCAAGTGTGGCCTCCCCTGTTGTCTGCCCTTCGATATAATGTTTCAGGAAACTCTCCTGTACACATTGGCCAAAATACCGACCCATCCGACATACTCGAGTTATAGCATATAGAGTCAGTGAGCACTTAAGACGGTGGAGATCAGAGTCGAAGATTGTGGGACTGGAAAAGTAGAGCCAGTCAGGCAGCATCTGACAGGGAGGAGAACCGAGATTTCGAGCATAAGTCCTTCATCGGGAATGAGCGGGTGGCTGAGGGGCACGAGAGGTGGGGGTGGGGGGTGGAACGAGGATGGGCTGGGTGAAGGTTGTTGAGAATGTGACATGTAGATGAAGTTGGGGGTGAAGATGAGCGTCGGTGATGAGCGTCCAACAGATTGGTGGGAAGGAAAATGTGCAGATAGGACAGTCCAAGAACGTTGTGCCAGGTAGAAAGTTTGGATTTGCGATAAAGTGGGGAGCGGGAAGTGGAAATGGGGAACTGGTGAAATCGATCCGGTCAGGCTGGTAGGTCACAATGCAGAGAATGAGGCTTTCTCCCTACTGGAGAAGGGTGGAAAGGTTTGGCAGTAGAGGTGGCCCAGTAACGGCATGTGCTTGGTGGAGTAGGAGGAGGACTTAAAGTGATCAGCCAAGGTGCGTTGGGGTTGTTCCATGCACATGTCACGGAAATGTTCTTGGGAAGCGCACTACACGGTGGCGTCCCGTCTCCATAATGTGGAGCAGAGCACATCAGAAGCAAGGAATACAGTAGATTATGTGTGTGGAAATGCTGATTAATCAGAGGGATTTTCTCTGCTCTCCAAGCCTCCACTGATCCAAATCCTCTATCGAAACCTTTCGCCAATTTCGAAGCACCTGTTTCCATTTGTTGCCTGTCTATTCATGTATCTGTCGCAATAGGTCTTACATGATGATATCGTTCCCGCCCCAACACCTCAGCTGGGAACGCGTTCCTAGCACCCGCACCCTTTGCAGAAAGGACGTTGGAACCATATCTCTACAAGTGAACTCCAGTTCGTTCACTGTCTCCCACTTTGCTTCTGGCAGTGTCTCTAATCGGACTCTATGTTGACCTACTCAGTTTCAGTTGTAAACAACGATGAATTGTATGCTCTTTATGTTTAATGATTGGAAAATGGAGATCACTGTCTTCTTTTCTGTTCAAAAAATCATTTTCTTTTTCTCTGACCCCATCCCATCCCTGGCGAATATCTGAGGCTGAGACAGATGAGTCAAAAATGTGATGATCCCTTTGGTCGTGAGCTAATCCCTGACACCATACTCTCACCATTTAAAATTCTAACTAGGAGAACATACAGAATGTACTTCACTGGCTCATTCCATTTGTTGTTTGATCCTCGAACTATGTAATGCACTTTTAATAATCCCAACGATCTACTGCTGAGATTCCGAGCTTCATATCTGCAGAAGCGAATCTGAGTCCATACTTCACATTTGTATTCTTATTCCCAACAAATCCTATCCATCATCATTCCCATGCACACTGATCTATACACTAATTGGATCTGCCAATGCCTTTACTTTAACATTCTAAATCGCATTATCTTGTCTATCCATTAAACGTCCCTCAGTCTTTTTCCATCGATATTCCGTACCCCTGCCAATTGTTCACATTCAACGTGATTTCCACAGTGTGTAATCGCTATCAAACAATTAATATCACATTGTATGATTCCAATGCGCAAGAACGCACGCTCGGCATCACACATATATTCCCTTGTGATTTTCAAATTGAGATTTCGAGACATAAATTTGTGGAAAACCCATTTAATGTGTCTCATCGCAAGAGCAGCATATCTAACGGGCAGGACGGTCATCTGAAGTACGGTTACTCCCTATATGCTTGGAAAAGATTACAAAACTCCCCAGACTGGACAGATAGTCCTCTTCTTTGGGCAAAACGCGCTCCGTGTTGGTCGGTCGATAACACACGGAATTGCTTTGATTCCTATGACGTTTGAAAAGACATCTTACTTACGTCGCAATGCTGACATTTTTTTTTAAAAAGCGTTCCTTTGTTTAAAACTTTTTTGAAGGATAGTCCGACAGACAGGGGTGCTGGCCGTCTGCAGAAAGTGGCAGAAGGTTTATTTTTTAAACGTGGCAACAATGGAAGGAGCGGCCAAATCTGACAGACCAGGTGTCCCAATTTTTCATTCAGTCAGCAGGTGCATGGGTTCCAGAAGGACTGGAAGCTTTAGTGAATGACCGCTAGCTGCTATTCTCTCAGAAATCTGTCTTACAGCTGTTTCTCCATGAATTGGAGACCTGCATGTAATAATAAATGTCTGAATTTGTCTTTTTTTTTGGCAAGTGGTGTGTTTGTGGTATTTAACTATCTTGGAACACTTAATTATTAGAAAGTACTGTAGCTATTGTTCGTTTAAGTTTTCCAACAGGTAGATTGTTCTAATTTATTTTTCATTTTGTTTATATTTTTATAAGAGTGTTAGAGCAGGTATTTTTTGATTAAAGCTGAATGGTTTGGCCAGTCGCATCACATCTGGAACAAGCACCTTACGAATAAAAAAAGGTTGGTGTTTAGGGGGCCTGCTTAAAGGCAGTCTGTTTGGTCCATAGCAAACTGGGGACTCTTCTCCAATTCTAAATCGATAATTCCAAGTTGTGTTTAGAATAGTACAGCTTAGAGGCAGAGTGTGTTTTGTTCCGGCTGTTGAATTTGGTTTGTTTCAACAGTGCATAGTGTAGTAATGAACTCGGAGAAAGTGAACACTGGAGATGCTGGAGATCAGAGTCGAAGGTGGGCTTGTGGCCCATAAACGTCGAGTCACTTGGTCCTCAGATGCTGCCTGCCTATTGTCATTTCCCTGCACCACATTCTCGACAATGTGTCGTCATGGCTTGCTCAGTCACATGTAGTTGATTCGGGGTGGAAAGAGTGACCGTGGGGGTTTCACGAAAGCTGACCAAATCAAGGATGTTAGAATTGGACACAAGATGGCTTGGGGCCAACTTCGTGTGTGCGAAAAGGAGAGCTAATTACCGTAAGTCCCAGCATTTAAATTTGATGGATATGCCATCGGAATCTTCGAAAATGTTCAAATTCAATTACAGATGGAACAAGTGTTCAGGAAACTGAGTTGAACAGTTAGAATTATGAGAAAACGCAGATTTTAATAGACAACGAGAGGAAGAAGAAAGAGTGGAAAACAGAAAAAAAGGAGGAAGAGGGAGTTTGTTCTTCAAAAGTTGGCAATTAGCGTGGAAAGTCCACTTAAAAGGGGGAGATGAAGGTCGAAGTTTGGCTGAATGACGGCAATATTGAGGATAGCAAAACCATCGTAGTCAAAGGCTTGATGCGGACCTGTTTAAATATATCAAAGTTTTCCCTAAATTTGATGAGAAGGATGTAGAAGCCTTTCTTCATTTCATTTTAATAAGTGGCTAACCAAATGCTGTATCCACTGTCTATGTGTATGTGTTTGTTCTAAACAAATCTGGTCGATAAAGCTAGTGATGTAATTTCATCACGATCCGAGGAGGTATCAGGGGAGGATGAGGACGGGAATAAAACTATCTTTCGTGCATCTGAAGTTCTTCCAGAAGCCTGCAGATAAAGTTTTAGGAATATAAGGAGGGACTTGGGATAAACGTGCATTGACTTTAAAAGAATCATACAAACTAAGTTTGATAGGTGGATATGGGAATTAAAGATTGATCAAGTACAAAACACTGTAAGATTTGAGGTGTTCAAAAATTCAGTTCCTATGTTGACGAGAACTCACATGGAAGAGCAGAGACTTAAAATGACAAGATTAGAAGATGCTGATAATGAGTTGGACCATAAATCAAAGTTTGGATTCTGTGAGGGATTGCGAAGAATGCGTGAGATCTTAATATAACTTCTTGTGAGAGTAAGGTTTACTGAAATAGGGCTGGAGCAGCAGGTAAAGAGGTTACAATATTAGGAGGTGCAAAGGCTTGTAAATCTTGGAGGCTGAAACATTAACAAATACGTCATTCAGAAGGACTATTGGCGGAATCAACTCCCAATTACGTAAAGTGAGGTTGGAGTCTTTGGAGAAATCTTCAACAGAAATATCCCACATTTGAGAAGAAGACCTTTAGCTTGGCGTTGGTATTAAAGTAGGAAATATCCAGTCTGTTTAGATGTAGCATAGTATTGCCAGCATTTTTAGCTGCTTGGGGTCCCAGCAGGTTTGGCAGTTTCAATACATGATCTCAGCGCCTATTCTCTCCGAAATCGCTCTTGTTGTTATTTCCTCATGCACTGGAGAAACACACACTAGAATCTGTGCTCGAAATTACCTTTCTCCAATGGTTTGTTTATTGTATGTTACTGTATGAGAATAGTTAATTCGTAAAACTTACTGTACCTCTTGCATGTGTTAGAGTTCCATTATATAAGAGATTCCATGTTGTTCTTGACTTTATTGATATTTTAACTAGAGTGTTTAAATAGATTATATTTCGCATCAGGTAGAGTGATTTGACGATTTTCAACAAGGTATAAACACCCAGTTCATGGCTACTTTTAAACTATGGAAAAAATAATGTTGAGGCTACGCTTGCAACATATCTTGAGAAGGCTGCAAAATCCACAGCACTTGTATCTAAGGGACTTCGAATGAACGTCTGTCATTGAATGGAGGTGCTGGGGATGGTTTACCAGAGGTTTTTCTGTGAGCTATCGTCGACATTTATCCCCTTTAGAAGGAACATTGGAACTGTAATTACAACATATAAGTCTGTAAAATGAATAACAAATGGAGCAGAAGTTGGACAAAGTGGGGAACTCTGAAACAATTGAGTAAATGTAAGTGCAGAGATACCTCTGTCCGAGTCACCCCGTGTTTTCCAATTACAACTTCCAAAGCTAGATTTAACCCCAAGAGCAGATTGCGAGGGCATCCAGTTTGAACAAGGAACTAGTCATAGAGCAGTGTCACCTCCTTAACGTGTCCTCCAACTTCACACCATGGGGACGACAGCGCTGCCAACCTTCATGAGACCCCAGTTGCATTCAGCTTCTATCATGCGGAAGTTAGGAGTTGGTTACCTATACATCATCTGCCCGTATGTCGACATCAGTGTCATCTTTTAGTTTTCGAGGATGTATATGGTTGAAGCGGAGAAAACTATATTGTCTCCCTCAATCGGGGGTCTGTTGCGTTTATCCTAGTTTTCCCAGTATAGCGGGATTTCCGGTGGTGTACTTGGCTCTGCGGTGTCCCTATATGAGTGGGGAGTGGCACAGATACTAAAGGAACCCTCATTCCATTAATAGTGCCGTGCGAGCATGTACAGTACATCATGCTGTTGAATACCCATGACCTGGCAGCCGAAACAGCCTTTCCATTCAAACGAAGTCAGCTATTCCAGTTTTCGAGTCTGCACGTAGAAAGAAAAGGTGGTATCTTGGAGAAAGTCTCCCTCCCCTTACTCTTGATAGATGGCTTAAATTCGCAAACTCTACCTTTTCTTGAAATTTTAATTCCCTGCTTATTTTCGTGTCATCGCCAAATATGATAACACTACATTTATTCCACTCCTGAATTCATTGACATAGAGTGGAAGTAGTTGAGGAACGAGCACTTGTAGCTGTTTGATTTAACTGTTTACATTTTGTAAAAAAATGAGGAAGACTTTTTTTATCCCGTACATCTGCTTCCTGTTGATCAACAGTCCTCCCCAATTCTTGTGTAACACATTCCAGGGGCTGATTTAGAATGAGGAACATCAATTGGCAATTTAGACCCTCGAACCTACTCATTCATTTAATACAGACTTGGCTGATTTTATTTCGGCCACTGTTCCACTTTTCAGTCTGCTCTCCATGTCACATCATTTACTCAATGTCCCAGCATCTGTTGCATTCTAGGGCAGTGAATTACTCGATTCGCAACCGTTTGAAAGAAGTAAAGTCTCCACCTCTGCATTAAATCTGCACTGCCTGACTCTAAATGTCTGCTGTCTTGCTTTATATTGTAACAAACCAGAAAATATCCACTCCATATTTACATTGAAAATCGCCATTAGCATCTCACATCTCCAATAACATAGCCTCTCATTCATCTAAACACCAGAGAGCACAGGCCTGAACTGCTCAATCCCGCTTCATAAGACAATCTCCTCATCTCTGAAATCAATTCAGTGAAACGCTTCTGAACTGCTTCCAATGCAACTGTGTCCCACCTGCAGTCAAGGCAATAAAACTGTGCCTCACTCCACTTGAGTTTCACTAATTCCTGACAGAGTTGTGCCTATTCTACTCCAGTTGCATACTCTATTCGTTAACAAGTCAATGCTGAAATTGCATTTACCTTTGTCATTTCCTGTGGTACACGAGGTCACCCCGATCCCTCAGGATGTATGCACTCTGAAGTTTCTCTCTATTCACACAACAAATTGCCTTTCTATTACTGTGGGAAATTTATTGACAACCCATAAGTATCCAGGTTAAACTTTAACTGCCAAATGTTTAGATTAGATTACTTACAGTGTAGAAACATGCCCTTCGGCCCAACATGTCCACACCGACCCGCCAAAGAGCAACTCACCAGATCCATTCCCCTACATTTTCCCCTTACCTAACAGTAGCATGGGCAAATCACCTAACCTGTACATGTTTGCATTGTGGGCGGAAACCGAAGCACCCGGAGGAAACCCACGCAGACACGGGGAGAATGTGCAAATTCCATACAGGGAGTCGCCTGAGGCGGGATTTGAACCCGGGTTTCTGGCGCTGTGAGGCAGGGTTAGTTCACTTGTCTGAATTATTTACGTCCATCTGTAAACATTTTATATCTGCAAGAATCAACCTATTTTCCCACCTATTGTAGTTTCATCGGAAATTCTAACTCAACATCCAAGTTATATATTTGATGACAAATAGTTGGGGCCGGTGATCTGAAATCTATGCCAGCCCAAATTTTGCCAACTATGAAACGATCCATTTAATCCATCTTTCTGAAATGTGTTGGTTTTACTCAGCCTTATCCAGGCGAATGAATTTCTCCTAACTCCATGTGCACTTATTGTATCATTTAACTGGCTTTTCAGCACTTTATTTAATGCCTTCCAGACGTTCAGATACATTACATCACCAGGCTCTCCATTATCTAATTTCTTAGTGCGTCTTTACAGAATTCAAGCATATAAAACTGTGCTGTCTGTGATATATTCTGGGTTACCTTGGAAACCTACTTTAATTTATTAATTAGAAATGGATTCTATTCAAGTGCCTTTAACCAAAACAATTTGCACAAAACTCTTTATTCACCAGTGAAGACACATCCTTTTCTACATCGTCTACGTTTCCTTTCAATTCCTGGGTAACAGTCAAAAGGCATAGAATATCTGTTCCGTTTCCTTTATTAGAGGCATGATTGGCTGAGTGAGCTCATTCTGTTTCTGGTTTATAAATTTGATGAGCTAAATGTTTGGCTGGTGTCTCAATATTATTGTCTCAAAGACAGGTTTGTCCTGAGTAAGACACTCAATGCCTTCGGTTCCTACTCCTGATGATGCTTCAGAGGATTTGGGCTGATGCAATCCATCTGTTTCTATCTAACAGTTCAATTGTCTGAAGGGTCCGCTTTTGAACCTACATAACAGGCTCGAGATACTCAACGGTGTCCTCCTGTATCACTGAAATGGGATTGACGGATGATTGCTCTCTTGCAGTTCCCATAGAGTAGACACGTGTCAACCCGATCTCCAACTTCCCCATTAAAAGTCTCAAATAGTTTTCTATCCTTCTCCAATTTCACTACAACATGCTAAAAAGGCTGAATGGGGTCCTGTTCTTCCAGGGTATCAATCTCTTCCAGTTACATCATATACACTTGAGGAGACAGAATGGAGGAACCCTGATGCTTTGTCACAACAATTTATCTCATTCCTCAAAACTCTTCCATATATTCATCTGAATCTATTTCTTTCCAGTACTGCCATCTTCTGCATCTGATTTTAATGCGTTTCCCTCTGCAACTCTCGCTAACCATAATTCAGAGCTTTGTTGTGTCATGAATACCAGGCTTATCCAATTTCAGAACAACAGGATTTTTGCACCTTCTGTCATCTTTCACTTTTTGGTGTATCGTACTCAGTGTTGGACAGGGCTTTTGAGCAGCTTTGATATGCCTCTTTGAAACGTGTTCAAGAACAAAAATGCCTGGAGGACCTAGGCAAGTCTGGCAGCATCTGAGGGGTGAAAGCAGAGTTAATACTTTTGGCCCAGTGAATTAGCTTCAATGCTTCGAGGTCCGCCTGCAATTTTAATTTATGATACAGAATTCCAGTATCCACAGGCGGTAGCTTCATTGAAATCTTGTCCTCTTCTCGTCTCGAAAAAACTCATCAAGTCTGGCAACATCTTCGGAGTCAGAGAAACAGAGTTAGCAGGGTAAAGCAGTGTGAGAAATGGATGTTGCAGGTTCCAGGGATTAGATCTTTCATTATAAACAGGCAAGGTGGTAAAAGAGGGGGAGGTGTGGCCGTATTAATTAAATATAGTATAACGGTGGATGAGAGAATGTTTAATAAGGACTCGTCTTCTGAGATAATGTGGGCTGAGGTTAGAAACAGAAGAGGAGAGATCACACTGATTGGTGTTTCTTATCGGACTACGTAGTTTTCCAGGGGGTTGGAAGAGATGATTAGTAAAATTATTCTAAGTAGGGGTGAACGGAACAGGGTGGTCATTATAGGGGACTTTAACTTCTCCAACATTGACTGGAAATTTTATAGCTATATTATGTCGGATGCATACGTTTTTGTCCAATGTGTCGAAGGGCCGACAGGAGGGGAGGGCACACTGGATCTGGAGTTTGGTAATGAACCAGGCCAGGTGTTTCATTTAGTTGTAGGTAAGCACTTTGGCGAGTGTGACCATAATCCAGATACGTTTGTTTCTGCGATGCAAAGGCATAGGTACATGCCACAGGTCAACATGTATCGAAGGGGCAAGGGCAATTATAATCGATTCGGCAAGAATTAGGATACATAGAATGGGGTAGCAAAATACAGGAGATCCTGAAAATGGACTGTGGAGCTGAGTTAAGGAACAGATATTGCGTGTCCTTGATAGGTGTGACCCAGTCAGGCAGGGAGTAAGTGATAAGGTAAGGGAACCTTGGTTTACGACAGAAATTGGATCTCTTGTTAAGAAGAATGAGGAGGCTTATGTGTTGATGAGGTAAAATGGTTCAAATGAGAAGATGGAGAGTTCCATATCAGCTGGGAAGGATTTAAAGAGAGAGTGAAGAAGAGCAAAGAGAGGACACGAGCAGTCTTTCGCAAATAGAATAAAGGAGAACCCTATAGGTATGTGAGGAATATAAGAATGACGAGAGTAGGAATAAGGCCAGTCAAAGACAGAATAAAAAGTTGAGTGTGGACCCTGTAGAGATTGGAGAGGTGCTAAACGAACATTTTTCATTGGTGTTCACTCATGAAAAGGAGAATATTGTAGTGGAGAAGAATGAGGTACGAGATATCAAACTGGAAAGGATCGAGATTAGATCGGCACAGGTTTTATCAATTCTCGAAGGAGTGGAAGCAGAGGACTGACTGGGAGGCGAGAGAGGAGATAGCAGAGCCGTTAGCTTTGATACTTGAGTCATCATTTTCTACAGGTTTAGTACCTGAGGACTGGAGGATTGCAAATGTGTGCCTTGTTTAAAGAGGGCAGCAGAGATGACCAGGTAATTACAGACCAGTGACCCTTACTTTGGAAGTGTTATAAGAGATAAAACTTATAATCATCCAGCAAGCAACAATTTGATTTCAGCTTGTCACTATGGTTTCGTCAAGGGCAGGTTGTGTCTCAAAAACTCAATGGAGTTTTTTTTTAAGAAGGTGAGCAAGCATGTAGATGGGGGTCGGTTAGTTGACGTGGTATGCGTGGACGTCAGTGAAGCCTTTGACAAAGTTCCAAATGGTAGGCTGATGGTAAAATGCCGAGACATGGAATTGAGGGTGATTTAGGAGTTTGGATTAGAAACTGGTTTTCAGGAAGAAGGCAGCGTGTGGCTTTTGATAGAAAGTATTCAGTCTGGAATCCAGTTACTCGTGGTTTGCTCCAAGAATCTGTTTTGGGACTACTGTTGTTTGTTATTTGTATAGGTGGATGGATTAGTAAATTTGCAGGCGACAATAATGTCAGTGGAGGATTGGATAATGGTGGGGAATGTTATAGGTTGCAGGGGAACTTGGATAAACTGCAGAATTGGGCTGAGAGCTGACAAATGGAGGTCAGTGCACCTACATGTGAGGTGATGCACTTTGGGAAGAATAACAGTTAGGCAGAGTGCTGGGTCAATGGAAAGATTCTTGGCAGTGTGGATGTGCAGAGGGATCTATGTGCATAGATCCCTGAAAGTTGCCACCCAGGTGGATAGTGCTGTGAAGAAGGTATATGGTGCGTTATGTTTCATTGGTAGAGGGATTGAGTTCTGAAACCGCAATATCATGATGCAACTAAATAAAATTCTGGTGCGGCCGCACTTGGAATACTGTGTACAATACTGCTCGCTCTGTTACAGGAAGGGTCTGGGAGCACTGGAAAAGGTGCAGAGAATATTTAGCAGGATATTGCCTGTTCTGGAGGGAAGGTCTGACGAAGAAAGGCTGAGAGACTTGGGTCTGTTCTCATTGGAAAGAAGAAGGCTAACACGGGATTTGATAAAGACATACAAGACGATCAGAGGATTAGATAGGTTAGACAGTGAAAGACTTTTTACTAGGATGATGGCGTCAGCGTGTACGAGAGGGCAGAAGTATCAATTGAGGGGTGATAGATTTAAGACAGATGTCAGAGGAAGGTTCTTTATGCAGAGAGTGGTAAGGGCGTGGAATGCCTTACCTGTTAATGTCGTCAACTCAGCCACAATAGGGAGATTTAAACAATCCTTAGATAAGCACATGGATGATTTGGGGATAGTGTAGGGGACGTGCTAAGACTAGTTCACAGGTCGGCGCAACATCGAGAGCCGAAGGGCCTGTTCTGCGCTGTATTGCTCTATTATCTTTGTGAAGTCACTTCCACTTCCTTTACTCACGAGGTGGTAGATGGGGTCTAACTCGGTGTGTTTGTTGACAGCGTTCCCTTTGGTATGCCATGCTTCTCTAAATCGTCGTGCGTATTTTTGTTTGGCTTGTCCAAGAATGGATGTTTTGTCCCAGTCGCAGTGGTGTTCTTCCTCATCCATATATATGGATACGGATGAGACAGGGGCACGTCTGTTTGTGGCTAGTTGGTGTTCATCTATCCTGGTGGCTGGTTTTCTGGATGTTTGTCCAACGTAGTGTTTGTTACAGTCCTTGCACGTTTTATTTAAGTGACATCAGTTTTGCTTTTTGTTTGTATAGGGTCTTTCAAGTTCGTTACCTGCTGTTTTAGTATGTTGGTGTGTATGTTGGCTACCGTGTTGACAAGTTGTCTGAGTTGTCTGGTCGTCATGTCAGTGGTAACCTTGATGTAGGGGTGAATGGCTAGGGTTTCTGGAAGTGTTTTGTCTGCTTGTTTGGGATTGTTGCTGAGAAATCGGTGGACTGTGTTCATTGGGAACCCATTCTTTTTGGAGAAATGTTATAGCTGATTTTCCTCTGTTCTGCGGATTTCATCTGCGCTTCAGTGTGTGTTGGCTCGTTGAAATACTGTTCTGATGCAGCTTCGTTTGCGGATGTTGGGATGATTGCTTCTGTGGTTCAATATTTGTTCCTTCTATGTTGTCTTTCTGTAGACGCTGTTTGAAATTCCCATTGGATGTTCGCTCTACTGTGATATCTCGGAATGGAAGTTAGTGTTAAGTGCATCCTCTTTCGCGAACTTTATGCAAGAAAGCGGATTGTTGATGGTCTTGAAGGTTTCCTATCGTTCGTTCCATTTAGTGATCACGAAGGTGTCATCAACGTAGCTGACCCGAAGTTTGGTTTGAATGTTTGGCAGAGCTATTTGTTCTAGTCGCTGCATTATTGCCTCTGCTAAGAACCCTGATATTGGTGGTCCTATGGGTATTCCATTGGTTTGACTGTAGATTGGGTTGTTGAAGATAAAGTGTGCGGTAATGCATAGGTCCACTAGCTTGGTGATACTGTCGTTTTTGATGAAGTTAGTGGTAATTGCTGACTGCGTCTTTGGGTCTCCTAATAGTGTAGTCAGTGGCCAAGTTAATGTTGATTTTTGTACACAGGGCTGTTACATCAAACGAGCCAATTGTTTCATTCTCTTCAATCTTAGTGCCTTTGATGGCCTTCGGGCCATCTTCGGTGGAGTGGATGGAGTGGCGTGTGTCTTCGACTAAGTGCATTAGTCTTTGGCGGAGCTCCTTTGGCAATCTGTATGTTGGTGTTCCAGTTAGTGAGACTATGGCTCTTAACGGGGCTCCTGGTTTGTGAATTATCGTAATCCATAGAAGAGTGGTGTGTTGGATGCAACTGGTTTCATTTTTTAGAAGTCGATCTTATTTATTTCTCCAGACTTCTGACGTTTGTTTGAGGAGGTTTGCGCTTCGGTTCACTAGTTGTCAGTTCGGGTATATCGCCACTTGTTCTTAAGTATTGGTATCTGTGAGTAGTGTGATCATGTTTTCCATGTAGTCTCTTCGATACAGAATGGCTGTCTAGCGTCCTTTGTCTGCAGGTAGGAGAACAATGTATTTTATCTTTTTTAACTCTTTCCAGTGCTTTCCATTCTTGTCTATTGTGTGTGTTTCCTTCCATTTTATTCTGCTTAATGTTGATGCAACTCCCCGTCTGATGGATTCCTGGGTTTCTTCTGTGAGTTGTTTGTCTTTTCGTTTTGTTTCTAATGCTGCTAAGAAATCTTTCTAGTCCGCATCCTGGCAGTTGCAATTTAATCCCCTGACTATGACGGCTTTTTCAGTGTCTGTTAAGGGTTGGTCAGATAAGTTGTTTTTTTCCTTACTTCTGTGTTGTCAGTGTTGTTACTTCATGTAAGTTTGTCTGGGTTTTTTTCTGCAGGTCAAGTTTTTTTTTAATTAATTTCTGTGTTTGTTGCTTTCTAATATCTATGGCTTGTTGTACTGTGTCTGTCAATTCATGGCTTTTGCATGAGTGAGCAAAGAGTTTGCAGTTGTATTCCCCGATCTTCTCTATTGAATGCAATACAAACAAGAAATGGTGATCGGGAGAGAGGGCAGAACAATCGTTTCAAAACGGATCACAGTCATAATGGGGTCAGGCTGTGAAGCTATGGAATTGACCATTATTTCCTCCAGGCTGTAAGTTACCAACGTGTAAAGGCACGTTTTACTCGAGCTTTGGTTTTTCCTCATTGGAGAAAGTGAGGACTTCAGATGCTGGAGATCAGAGTGGAAAATGTGTTGCCGGAAAATTGCAGCAGCTCAGGCAGCATCCAATGAGCAGGCGAGTCGGCGTTTCGGGCATGAGCCGTTCTTCATGAATGAGGAAAGTCTGTCCAGCAGTCTAAGATAAACAGTAGGGAGGAGGGACGTGGGGGAGGAGCGTTGGAAATGCGATTGGTGGAAGAAGATCAAGGTGAGGGTGATAGACAAGAGTGGGGGTGTTGCCGGAGATGTCAGGAAGACATCAATGTTTATGGCGTTCTGGTTGGGGTGTCAGGCATCTAGGATTTTTCTGTCATGTCTTTGCTTAGCCTGTTCCAGGACAGATGTGTTGTCCCAGTCGAAATGGTGTTTTTTTTTCATCCATCTGTCTGGCCTGGACCATATGAGGATGTGGTGGACCTTTTTGAACACATGTCATGCATGTCAGGTATCTGGAAAATCTCAGGCAGAAATAAAACCAAAACCTTTAATACTCTTTCGTGCATTTGAGAAAACATGGCTTCTATACGATACCTACCGATGATGTTAAAAAAGGAATCACCACTCGTTGACAAAAATACACGAGTCCAATACATTTCCAGAGGCCTTTCCATTCCGCCATATGAGAGCTGAAAGGACTGCAGAAGTGGTACACAAGCTTTTCACTAGATATAGACAACCACAGAGAAACAATCAGATCAAATTTTATGTCAAAATTAGTCAGGCAAGTTATGGAATAGCTACCGAATACAACAATTCAATCTATTGCAGAGCATCCGGAATCGCAAAGGAGCTTTGGATAGCTGGAACCAGGCTTTTAAGATATATTGAGGGTTTATGGTCAAGACTATCCAGATGATCAGGATACAGGAATTCCGTGTGCACCTTATTTTCCATTCGAGATGCAACAAACAAATCCAGCAAATTCAGTCCATTTCATTTCCCTTTCAAGCATGATGTGAGAGGATCGCTGAAAATAATGAAGGAGAAAATGCTGACTCAGAATTCAGGGATCACATACTTGGACATTTGTCAAATTTTAGAAAATCTGTAAATACACACTTACCCTGGCTGCAATATGGAGAGACTAAATTGTATTATTTTATTCCAAGAGTGGGAGTTGTATTTATTGGAACAGCATACCATTTCAGTCTTGTGTTTTTCTCGTGAATAGTAGTTATAGGGGAATGGTTTGGTATGATAATAGTTTAGTTAATTTGTTCACTGTTCGAGTCACATAAATAAGTTATGATTTGTGCATTGTAAAATGTGTGTTAGGGATTTATTTCACTTAAAAACTGGAAGTTGCTGAAAAACAGGATGGCACCTCATTTCGTATCCCTTTTAACAGATTATAGGGCGTGGCACTCCCCTTTGGTTGATGCAGATTTTGTTCTAAGAGGAGTGGTCATCTTCCGCTGTATAACACAAAGACAGCAGGTGTGATTCTTGGAACATATCTTCTGCAAGGACAAAGTCGGGAGTCTGAACGAAAACTCTCCCATTCTCTGAAGAAGTGGAGGTCCAATGGCAATCAAGAAGTTGGCCATTCCCGAGGACAAAGCAGCCCACGCACTTGGTGTTACATGCACAAGTACCCACTCCCTCCCCCATCCACTCACAGTCGCAACAGTATGTACTATCTAAAACAGGCACTGCCGAAATTCACCACATATCCTCAGCCAACATCTTCAACTTCCCCTCCAATCTACTCTCAACCCTGTCTTGGAAATGTATCACCATTCCTTCACGTTCGCTGTGTGAAAATCCTGGAATGCCCTCCTTATTAACATTGTCATTACTCCACTCCAGATGAGATGCAAATGTTTAAAATAGCAGCAAACCATTCCCTTCTAAAGAGCATCTAGACTTGTTCAATAATCTCTTCCATCCTGGCACCTTACCTTGCCACCGCAGGAATTGTAAAACCTGCACCAACACTCGCTCACCTCCATCCAAGGCCCTAAAGGAGCCTTCCACATCCATCAAAATTTTACCTGCACAGCCACCAATATCATTTATTGTATCCGTTGCTCCAGATGCGGTCTCCTCTACATTGGGGAGACTGGATGCCTCCTAACAGAGTGCTTTAGGGTAAATCTCCTGGACACCCGCAACAATCTATCACACCACCCTGTGGCCCAAAATCAAAACTCTCACTCCCAATCTGCCGAGGATATGGAGGTCCTGGGCCTCCTTCACCGCCGCTCCCTCACCACCAGTGGCCTGGAGGAAGAATGCCTCATCCTCCGACTCGGAAGATTTCAAACCCAGGGCACCAATGCGGACTTCAACTGTTTCCTCATTTCCCCTTCCCCCAACTCACCCCAGTTTCAAACTTCCAGCTCAGCAATGTCCCCATGACTTGTCCTACCTGCTTAACATCCTTTCCACCTATCTACTCCACCCTCCGCCCCCCGACCTATCACTTCCATCCCCTCCCCCACTCACCTATTGTACTCGATGCTACGTTCTACCCACCCCCACCCTCCTCTCACTGATCTCTGCACGCTTCAGGCTCTCTGCCTGTATTCCTGATGAAGGGATTTTGTCCGAAACGTCGATTTTACTGCTCCTCGGAATCTGCCGGAACTGCTGTGCTTTTCCAGCACCACTAATCCAGAATCTGGTTTCCAGCATCTGCAGTCATTGTTTTTACCCAATCAATGCTGGCCAGACAGAAAGGCCAATATCCCACAAATGAATAAAAATATACATTCAGGAGCAGGGGCCTTTTTATTTTATATGAAGAAGCAAACTACAAACTGGAGGGCGCTGAACAAATGATTAATCATTTTATTGAAAGAATCGAAATGATCATCAATGATATGTCGCTATAGAACTGAAGTATGGATTTCTGTAGAATTCCTCAATAGCTAAACTCCGGAGAATAACACTGCACATGGGTCAATAAATTGACGCCAAAACACAGATAGTGTTGGTTAAAATCATAGCCTGAATCCACCATTAATTGGGTTATATCTGAGGTAGGTTCTGAGGCTTAACTTGCTCATTTCAGGATTCTCAGCTTAATTTAAATTTGCAATAAAGTGGAAGTAATTGTCTCAGCATTTGTTCTGCTGTGAGCCTTCTTAATAAGTAGCCAGATTAAATGTAGATTGGGGTAATTTATTCGAATGGACTTTTTTCCGAAGTAACCTGTTCAGGGACCATGACAAAAGGTCATACAGGAATTGAAAGTGTTCTGCTGTTTCTGGGATGGAACATATGTTCTGTGAGACAGGAGATAACATTACTTGATTACGTGCTGGAACATGCATGTGGGTAAAATAAGGTCGTCTGGTAAAAAGAATGTCCTGGGGAAAAGTGATTAATTGCAGCAAAGGCTGTGCTTCAAAGAGATATTCAATGCTGAAGGTAAAATGTAACAGTGGAGCTACTCCCGATATGAAAGCAAGCTGCAAATTTGGTGGCTCCATCACAGTGATCAATAAAGTGAATGAAAGTGTCGAAATGACCATCCACAGATTCACACTATAAACTTGGTGGACAGAAACGTGCTTAAGAGTTCAATCTCAGGATGCCTCAGTCTCAGACATTCGCAGAACAATACCGTTTAACAATCAAACAGTAGGGACATGCAAAGGCAGACAGTGTTACTTACGATCAGAGCTAAAGTCCTCCACTAACTTGGTGAGATCGAAATTCCATTCTCAGACAGAAATTGCAGACTTGAGAGATGTTATTTTGTTTGGTATGTGCTATAACGTTGAAATACTTGTTTCAGTATTTGATTGACTGTGAGATTTCTTAAAGTAACTGTCAAATCGAATGCAGCTTCGATAATTTGCATAGAACACGTACTGACTGGGAGAAGGTCTGCTAATGGCGTGCAGAAGCATATCAGCCATGAGTGAATGGTGGATGAACCGAATTTCCTTATTCTGTTTCGATTTCTTGTAGTCGAACAGTTGTCTGGTAGACAGCACTTCCCTGGGTCTTCCATCGCTTCTGATGATTGACTTCCATTTGCCTGATGATGAAAGGCAAAAACTCATTTGTCCGAATATTCTGCTTCCGTGCTGTGTGACTCTGTGAGTCTGTTACATGTTTATGTCGTCTGAGAGCATAACTGAGAGCATAGGTGCACTGAAATTGTACCTGTATGAGGAAAGGTAGTTGCACAAACCAAACGACCCTTCCTCTGGTAACATATATGAAGACAGCACTGGACAGTTTCAGTCAAACAACAGCGAGTGGCCATTAAATACTGGCTTAGACAGTGACTCAACTTTCCCCTCGTTGAATCTAATTGAAATATTAGGATTTGATTGAGAAAAAAAACAAGTTGCTCAGATTTCCCACAATGTCACTGCGAGCTGGAATCATGGGTCACAGTCTCAGAACACAGGGTAGAACGTACTGAGATGATCAGAGATTTTTCAAACAGAGACTGTGTAGTACACCGAAACGTTAAATTCTCCACCACCTGACACTGCCTGCCATGCTGTGTTCTTCCACCTTTACTGTTTGTTTATCTGTGCAGTTCTCTGGCACAAAACATCACTGATGTCAAATCAATCAATGCGCTCAAGAAGTAGACATGTGTATTTCTAAGGGCTGTAATGATGAAGGGGTACAGGAATAATGCACAAAAAAGCATTGACGTAGAAGATCACTCATATTTTTGATATGTCCACGAATGTATGGTTCCTAAGTGCACTCATCACTGAATATTTTGGTCATCACACCTGTGTGTACTGTGAGATAAAGTTATTGAAATTGTGGGTTACGTTTGTTCAATTCTTTTAAAAAACAAAGTTCAGTATTTTGCAATCACGAGATACCAAGGAAGGACATTTTCTTTGTGTTTCTTTAGCCATACATAACGTATTAATGAGTTACTTTGTCAGTTAGTCCGGTGCAGTTCATGAGTTTGCGGCAGCAATATCATTGAATATTTTTTCCAGACATAAATAAACGTGACCGGGATTTTAAACTGGAGCATTGGATCTGAGAATCCGCAATGGATATATTTAATTAATCGTCAAATGTCACCTCTAACGCTATTTTTAAATAAACATTGACCTTTGAAAATACGGATAGTGTATCCATGCAATGCAGGACGTTCATCCTAAAATAATATTAAAAATATGCAAAATCGAGATCAAATGTCCAATCAAACATCGAAGGAATATCTGCTGAAAGCATGTTTTTGCACAGACTGAGGGACCAAAATAACTCTCTGATGGTAACATTGTGAAATTCAGGGTCAGCTACAAAGAGAGTCGGCGAAAATACATTTGCCTTTTCCACTGTTCTTTTCTCTCAAATAATGTGATTTCTTTTCTTCCATAGAGATTTCCCCACGTTCTTTAGCTCTTCTCTGAATTTGTTCTGGGTTGCTGCATAAATGCATGGGTTCAGGAAACAACTCAACAACTTCAGCATATTTCCTGTTTCAGTCGCGATGTATTCATGGTTGCTAAAGTCACCTCGATAGTAATTACCGTGTGTCAGTCTGGTCATGATCAAACTCACTGAATGTATCAACCAAAGCAATATGAAACGGCCTGATACCGAGAACAATAAAAGAATGGACTTCCTCCCGTTTTCCATCCCTGAATTGCTTTGCTTTTCAGTTCTGTGACCCTGGAGTCCAATGCGAGTTCTATTCGCCACTAGAACACGGTGGATTGTTAAAGAATTAAACAAGAATATTCGGAGAAATGGATGCCAAACAACCCTGGCGCTATGGAACCAGTCAAAAGTTATTCCTGGAGATGAAGCAATGAAAGTTGCACATGACCGGCAGCCCCATTCAATTTTATTAATGATTTGCACTGGTTCAAATGCAAACAAAACTGCGATGTTCTTTAACAAGATCAGAGCTGAGATGATTATTAATATTATGATTGCAGTTTTTCGGTGCAATGTTTTGATTTAAACTTCTGACAGCAGATCACCACAAATCTGTCAAATGTGAAGGAAACGGTGAACCAAACAGTTAGATCCAGACCAATGGTAGTCAAGTATCCAATGAGCTTGCACACAGATGTGTGGAACAAGAAGGAAAATGGAAAGTGATAACTCAAAATACGATACACTATAATACTATTGATAATAACCAATAGATCCGATCTTGCCATGTCCACCATGTAAGCTGAGATGCATTTGGAAAGACCACAGTTTCCTCGGATTAGAATTAAAATAATCATCGCGTTCACTATCAGAGAAACAGAAACGATCGTTAATATTGCAATGCATGATTGAAGCAGAGGTGAAAATACTTATTAAGTGCATTTGAACACATTCTGAGTGATTTACAAAATATGAAAGTTACCCAAGCATTTAACATGCTGTTCCAGTTTCATTCTACATGGGATTCTCGGACTGTCTGAAGATCAACAAACATATTTTCAGAGGACATTCATTTGAATTATTATTATTAAACCACTAAAGCTTCCAAAAAAAGGGAAAAGGTAAAAGGGTACTGACACGATTCTCGATGTTGATCTGGAAACACTGAGACATACAGTATGTGGCATTAACAAGGAAAAATTAAAATCAATTAAATACAAACGGGTTAAATGGCTTACCAGGATGACTAACAACTGCGAGAAGTGGATAGCAAAACTCCTTCAAAAGCAAAATCGGCGGTTTTGCCATTTCTGAGAATGAATGACTTCAGCAGAGGCTGAAGGTCTGTGACTGGTGTGTGGCCAAGGTATGGAAAGGTAATGTGCATGTGTACATACATCAGACCTCTAGAGATGCAATTATCTCAAATCATCACTGATACTCATCACATTCACCTGTGCAACGATAACAAACTATACTTTTGCATAATATCCTAAATAGAATACGATCTGCACCTGGCATTGTTGGCATCACTTTGGATGCCTTCTGTGTTCATTGGATTCTAATGTTATGCACTTTACCTCATTTCTGAATTTAGACGGTTTTCGTGAAATAAACTTACCTCGTGATTCGGTATCTCAGACCTTTCGTCATTAATCCCGTTATCGACTGTACTCTTTTCTGGCCAGTTGTCAATTGTGACATCAGTAATGCATATGGCTGGTCATCACAGTCTAACCATTGTCCAGTTTCTGAAACTTTATCCGCGGTCGTGATTAATGGGCAAGGGAATTCTCATCAATTGATTGCTCTCTTGGAGATTTGTTGTTTTACACATCACATTCGATGAAACCAACAATTTTGCTCCTCCCTTTAAGAATGCCATGCCCCCAGGCAGTAACATATTCTTTTCAAGCTAGAAATCTATTGTCGTTCATGTGATAACTTTGGTATGAACGCCGAGTACTGAATGAATCTGAGTGTTTCTTTCAGAAAACGCAAAGCAGCTTGTACTATTTTACAGGAAACAACTCCTGTTTACGAATATAGAGGAATTAAGTATCAACACACCACGAGAGAAGTAGTACCAGAGAAATTAATTCGGCCATAGAATCTCCTGGTCCTGATACATTGCACTGTGGAATCCGAAAAGGTGCAACTAGAATTGTAGTAGATACATTGGTTTCAATTTTACAAAAAGAAACTAAATTCGGAAAGAATACTAAAGGATTCTAAAACTGGCAACGTGTCGTACGTTTTGAAAAACAAAAGGAACGTGACCAATCTTTGTTAACCGTGAGACAAACTGCTGAACATCTCTTGTTGAAAACAAATGCAGCAGACTCAACTGTTCATTGAAGAATATCAGTCCACTTGGAAAATCGCAGATTAATCAAGCAAAATTGATGTGTCTCCAGAAAAATACATCAATTTCTGAAATATTCCTTCGACCTTTTCGATGAAGCCTAAATCATATTCGAAAGAAAGAGAAACAATCAAAGCAGAGTGTTCAAGCTACCAGAATGTGTTTCACAAGGAACCATGCTAAAAAGGTGAAGACACAGGTGTCCATGGTATCAGAGATCGGTATATCGGCATAGTATGAGAATTTGATATTTGGCAGGAAATAGCAAATAGTGTTCAGGAGTTATTTTTAGAAATGGCCATCCTTATTGATACGGGTTGAACAGGGGTCAGTTCTGGTAATACACGTGTTTTGGAATGTTGGACGAAACATAGAAATGCACAGAGAGGTGCAAGAGATAATCAGGAAAACGTTTTGAATTTTGGTCAAAATTTCAAAAGGGTTTTGTTCGAAGAATATGTAATATTTTTGCAAACTGCTGGTGGGACCACATGCGGATTACTGTGAACAATTTCCGCCTCCTTATATTAAGAAAAAGTGTTAGTTCTTTAGAGACAGTTCACAAAATTTCAGGTACTCAACCCCGGTGTAAGAATTTGGTGAATGTGCAAAAGCTACACCGGTTGGGAACCTACTCCTAGAAGTTTCTAATTCTGAGAGGTGAAGTCATTGAAATGTGTTAAATTCTGAAGGGACTTGATGAGGTAAATGCTGAGAATGCGTTTTCTGTCATCGGAGAGTCTAGCATCAAACGATTTTGAATCAAAACAAAGGCAATTCATTTCAAGACTCAGATAAGATGGAAATTCTTCTCACAAACGATTGTGTCGGGGCACCCCTTGCCAGAGAAAGCTGCAGGACGGTGTCCATGTTTCTATTTAAGGCTGAAACAGATAGATTCTGATCACGAAGGGAATCATTCATTTCGGGGAAAGGCAAGGAAAGGAAGGTGAAAAGTATTGGTCGTTCATGCTCCTGATGTATGTCAGAGACGACTCTAGAAGCAGCATGGTCCATTGTTGTTTATATTTCCTGCGCGCTAATGGCCTTACTCTGTGTGAAGTATAGACTCAAACCGTTGTTGTAAATATTTAGTTGTGTTGCCCATTGCCAGGAAGTGATTTACTTTCGTGTTTTTGCAGCCTTCATTCTCTTCATAATCAACTCTCCAATCCCCATGGATGTAAGTTTGCTCACTGAGCGGCAAAGTTCGTTTGCAGACGTTAGGTCACCATACGAGGTAACATCATCAGTAAGCCTCTGGTGAAGCACTGAAGTTGTGGACCGCATTCTTTTTATGTGTTGAGGTTTCGTTGGGCAGGTGATGTCATTTCTTATGGTGATGTCATTTCCTGTGCTTTTTCTCAGAAAAAGTTCGAATGCAGCTTCGTGTTAATGTTGGGATGATTGCTCCTTCAGTTCTGTATTTGGTCCCTAAATGTTGTTTTCCTGTAGATGTTGGTTTGAATTTCGCCTTTGACTGTTCATTCTACTGTGACGTGTAGGAATGGCACATTATTGTGTTTTTCCCAAACGTTTTCCTCTTCTTCCATAAATGAAGCTGCATTAGTACATTATTTCTACCAGCCACCACACACTGCAGCACAGAAGAACTACGAACAGCAGAAGAAAACCGCACTTGCATCGTATTCAAAAAGAATGTGTACTCAATGATCAGAGTCCGTCGATGTCTCAGCAACAAAACCAAAGAAGCAGACAAAACACTCCCAGAAATCTTGGGCACACTCCCCTTCATTAAACACATCTTAGAAATGACTGCCAGATTCTTCATTTGGCATTATGGTCGCCCAAAAACCCACCAACACATTAAATTAGCAGTTAATGAACTTGAAAGGCTCGATACAGGCAACAAGCAAAACGAACGTCATTTACGAAATACTGTTTTGGACAAACACGCAGAAAACTAGCCTCCAGGATACATGAACATCAACTTACCACGAAACACATACCCAACTATCACGAGTGTCTATACAGACAGATCAGGAAAGCCACCATTTCAACTGGGACAATATATCCATTCTCGGACAATCCAAACAGGGACACTCACGAGATTCCTAGAAGCGTGGCATTCCAACAGGAACTCTATCAACAACAACAACGATTGCTATCCCACTTATTATCTACTGAGAAACAGAACGGGAAAGGACATCACCAACACAGGAAATGGAATCACCACAGGAAATGGGAGTGTTACCCACGGTGATCGAATAGTCAGCACAGAATCAGACAACTGAACACTTACAGGAAGTATATACTGGGATTTCTCCTGTCTCTGTGTTAATAAGGTCACAAACCCACCAGTTGAAACAGGAGCAAAAATCACAGAATACAGATCAGGAAGTCGAAGTAGAACTATAAGAGGCCATGCTTGATCCAGTGGCTCAATAAGAAAAAGAATAAGTGAAGGACAAATCGGATATTTTTCGTGCAAAGCAATTAACTCAGTCGCAACAAGAAGTTGAAAAAACCTGAAGCAATTACATCAAATAGCGTAAACAGACAAACATCTGAATATATTCCCGAATGTTGCGATCTTAAAAATGATATCCTGATCAGGAAATGCAAACTTACAAATATCAGGTGTATCAGAAATAGGCAGAGGTTCATCAAGTGGTATTACCATGTGGTTATAGGCAGGCGGTGTTGCATGTAGCACATGAATTAACAATACAAGTTAATTCAGTATTTAAGAAACCCTCAAGCTACAGAAAAAAAGCATTTCTCCTGGCCTGGACTTCATCAGGCTGTGGTTGACCTTTTTCTGTACTTGTCATACATTTCAGGTAGTTGGAAAAACTCAGGCAGTAATAAAACCAGCATACCATTTCAATCTTGCGTTTTTCTCGTGAATAGCAGATATAGGGGAATGATTTATGATATTAGTTTAGTTAGTTTGCTCACTATTCATGTCAGGTAAATAAGTTGGTATTTGTGTATCGCAAAATGTTTGTCAGGGATTTATTTCACATAACTATTAGAAGTTGCTAAAAAAAAACAGGATGACACCACTTTTCATAGTCCTTTTAAAACATTATAGGGCATGGCACACCCCTGAGAGTGATTCAGTTTTTGTTCCAAGAAAGACGGTCATTCTCCTTTATATACCACAAAGACCGCAGATGTGGACCTTGGAACACCTTTTCTGCAATGAACAAAAGCAGGAGTCAGAAAGAAAACTTTCCAATTGCCTGGATGTGTGAAGCTCCAAAGCCAGTCAAGAAGTTCACCACTCTGCAGGAAGAAGCAGCCCACTTATTTGGTATGACATGCACATGCGTCCACTCCCTCCTCCATCAACTCGTAATCGCAGCAGTACATACCATCTACAAGACACACCACAGACATTCACCCAAAATCCTCAGTCATCACGTTCCATCACGTTCCATGACCATTTTCATGTAAAATGACAAGGGCAGCACCTGTGCGGGAATGCCAACATCTTTAACTTCCCCTCCAAGCCACGCATATCCCTCACAATCCATTCCTTTACGCTCTCTGTGTGAAAATCGTGGAATTCCCTCCTCAATAGCATTGTGATCAACTCACTGTAGATGAGATGCAAATGTTCAGAAGAGCAGCAAACCACCACCTTCTCAAGGGCAACTAGAGCTGTTCAATCCATGCTGGCTGTGGAGGAACAGAGGGATCTGGGAGTTCCAGGACATAGATCCCTCAACGTTGCCACCCACGTGGATTGGGTTGTTAAGAAAGCATATGGTGTTTTTGCTTTCATTAACAGAGGTATCGAATTTATAAGCATCAAGATTTTGCTATAACTCTACAAGTCCCTGGTGAGACCGCACTTGGAATATTGTGTCCAGTTCTGTTCACCCCACTATAGGAAAGAAAAACAGGCTTTGGAGAGGGTGCAAAGAAGGTTGACAAGGATGCTGCCTGAACTGGAGGGCTGGCCTCATAAAGAAAAGTGGAATAAGCTCAGACTTATCTCTCTGGAGAGAAGGATGGAAGAGACGAGACCTGATCGAGGTATACAATATAATGAGTGAATAGATAGAGTCAATAGCCAGAGACTTTTCCCCAGGGCAGGACTGACTGTTATGAGGAGTCGTAGTTTGAAGATATTAAGAGGAAGGTATAAAGAAGAGGTCAGAGGTAAGTCGTTTATGCAGAGAGTTGTGAATGCATGGAATACGTTGCCAGCTGTGGTTGTTGAACCAGAGTAATTGGGGACATTTAAGCTACTGCTGGACATGCATATGGATAGCAGTGAGTTGAGGGGTGTATAGGTTATGTTACTATATTTTACATTCGGATTAACCTCGGCACAACATATTGGGCAAAAACATTTTTCTGTGCTGTACTTTTCTATGTTCTATGTTCTGAGTGAAAATCCACTCTTAGGCTGAACTTGCAGACTTAAGAGATTTTATTTTGTTTGTTACGGGCTATAAAGTTGAAATACTTATTTCAGTATTTGTTTGTCTGAGAAATTTCTTAAAGAAACTGTCGCATCGAAGGTAGCTTCGATAATTTGCATTGAACAAAGGGATTTAAGACTGATTGGGAGAAGGTCTGCTAATGGCGTGCAGAAACATATCAGCCATGATTGTACGGTGGATGTGCCTAATTTCTTAATTCTGTCTTGTGGTATAATGGTTGTCTGGCAGACAATTCTCCCCTATGTCTCCCATCGCTTCTGGTCATTGACTTCCATTTGCCCGATAATAATCAGCAAAAACTGGTTGGACAGAAGATTCTGCTTCCGCACTGTGTGACTCTGTTACTCTCTCACATATTTATGTCATCCAATTAACTGAAATCATAAGTGTATTGAAAATCATATCTGCAAGAAAAAAAACCTCAATACGCTTCCTCTGGTCACATAAAAAGAAGACAAAACTGTACAATTTCAGTCAGAAATCAAGGAGTGGGCATTAAGTATTATATCAAGAGACTCAATGCGTTCAAGAAGTAGTCATGGGTATTTCTAAGGGACATAGGGATGAAACGGCAGAGGAAGAATGCGGGAAAAAACACTAAGGTGAAAGATCACTCGTATTTTCGATATTTCCATGCATCTCCGGTTCCTAAGTGCACTCATCACTGCATGCTTTAATCATCTGCCATGTGTACTGGGAGATAACGTTTAGAAATTGTCAGCTACGTCTATTTAATATTTTTAACCTCATTATTATGCAATCGCTCGGCTACCAAGGAAGGGAATTTTGTGTGTTGTTTTTTCTTTAGCCGTATACACCGTTTCAATGAATTATTTTGTCAGACAGTCGAGTGCCTTTTATGTAGTATTCATGTAAAATGTGCAGTGCACAAGTTTGCGGCAGTAATACCGTTAATTATTTTCAAGACGTAAATAAACTTGACTGGGATATTAAAGTGGAACATTGGATCTGAATATCTGCAATGTATTAATTTGTTAACACATCAAATGTCGCCTCTAATGCCTTTTTTTCAAAAAAAACATTGATCTTTGAGATTACAGTCAGTGTCTGCAAGTGAATACAAAACTTTCAACTAAAAAAATGACCATTATACAATGAATGGAAGAGCCTTGAGAAAAGTTGATGAGCAGAGAGACCTGGGAGTGCAGGTCCATTGTACCCTGAAGGTTGCTGCACAGGTGGATAGAATGGTCAAGAAGGCATATGGTATGCTTGCCTTCATCGGACAGGTATTGAGTATAAGAGCTGGCAAGTCATGTTAAAGTTGTGCAAGACTTTGGTTCTGCTGCATTGAGAAGACAGTGTACAGTTCTTGTCGCCACATTACCAAAAGGATGTGGACGCTTTGTGGAGAGTGCAGAGAAGGTATATGAGGATGTTGCCTGGTATGGAAGGTGCTAGCTATGAAGAGAGGTTGAGATGATTAGTTTTATTTTCACTAGAAAATGGGAGATTGAGGGGAGACCTGACTGAGGTTTGCAAAATCATGAAGAGTATAGACAGGATGGATAGAGACAAGTATTTTTCTTCCCCAGGGTGAGGGATTCAATAACGAGAGGTCACGCTTTAAAGATGAGAGGTGGAAAGTTAAAGGGGGATATAGGCGGCAAGTACTTCACACAGAGGGTGGTGAGTGTTTGGAATGAGTTGCCAACAGAGGTGAGAGAGGCAGGCGTGGTAGATTCATTTAAGATGCGTCTGGACAGATGCATGAGTAGGTGGGTAGCAGAAGGATACAGATGCTTAGGAATTGACCGACACGTTTAGACAGTACATTTGGATCAGCTCAGGCTTGGAGGGTCGAAGGGCCTGTTCCTGGACTATAAATTTTCTTTGTTCTTTGTTTTTGTGAAAAGCAGTATGTAAAATCGACATTAAATGTCCAATCAAACATCGAAGGAATATTTGAGTAAAGTATGTTTTTTGCACAAAAGAAGTTTTGAATCGAACACAGCTTCGATATTTTACACACAACAAAGCGGTTCAAATCAAAATCGAGAAGGGACAAAGCTAATTCGCTGGTGAAAAACGACGTGATATTCACTTTCAGCTACAAAGAGATTCCTGTTAAATATATTTGTCTTGTCCACGGGTTTTTCACATGATATGATTTATTTTCTTCCATAGAGATTTCCCCACGTTCTTTAGCTCTTCCCTGAATTTGTTCTGGGTTGCTGCATAAATGCATGGGTTCAGGAAACAACTCAACAACTTCAGCATATCTCCGGTTTCAGTCGCGATGTATTCAGGGTTGATAAAGTCACCTCGGTAATAGTTATGGTGTGACAATCGAGTCATGACCAAACTCACAGAATGTGTCAACCAAAGCAATATGAAATTGCCTGATACCGAGAACAATAAAATAATGGACGTTCTCCGGTTTTCCATTCTTGAATTGCTCTGCTTCTCAGTTCTGTGGAAGCAAGCTACAAACTGGAGGGCGCTGACCAAATAATTAATCATTTGATCGAAAGAATTGAAATGATCATCAATGATATGTCGCTATAGACATGAAGTATGGATTTCTGTAGAATTCTTCAATAGCTGAACTCGGGAGAAGGACACTGCACATGGGTCTATTAATTGACACCAACACAGATAGTGTTTGTTCAAATCACAGCCTGAATCCACCATTAATCGGGTTATATCTGAGGTAGATTGTGAGGCTTAACTTGCTCACTTCAGGATTCTCAGCTTAATTTAAATATGCAATAAAGTGGAAGTAATTGTCTCATCATTTGTTCTCCTGTTAGTCTTCTTAACAAGTAGCCAGATTAAATGAAGATTGGGGTAATTTACTCGAATGAACTTTTTCCCGATGCAACCTGTTCAGGGACCATGGCAAAACGTCATACAGGAATTGAAAGTATTTTGCTGTTTCTGGGATGGAACATATGTTCGTGGTTTTCTGTGAGACAGGAGATAAAATTATTTGATTACTTGCTTTAACATGCATGTGGGTTAAATAAATTGGTCTGGAAAAAAGAATATCCTTCGGGAAAAGGGATTAACTGCAGCAAAGGCTGTGCTTCAAAAAGATATTCGACGCTGAAGGAATCATATAACAGGTGAGCTACTCCTGATATGAAAGCAAGCTGCAAACTTGGTGGCTCGATCACAGTGATCAATAAAGTGAAGGAGTGTGTCTAAAAGACCATCCACAGATTCACAGTATACACTTGATGGACAGAAACGTGCATTAGAATTCAATCTCTGGAGGCCTCAGTCTCAGACATTCGCAGAACAATGCCATTTAACAATCAAACAGTAGGGACATGCAAAGGCAGGCAGTATTACTTAAGATCAGAGCTAAATTCCTCCACTAACTTGGTGAGAGTGAAATTCCATTCTCAGACTGAACTTGTTTGCGATGTGCTACAAAATTGAAATAGTTGTTTCAGAATTTGATTGTCTGTGAGATTTCTGAAAGAAACTGTCAAATCGACGGCAGCTTCGGTAATTCGCATAGAACAAATATTGACTGGGAGAAGGTCTGCTAATGGCGGGCAGAAGCATATCAGCTATGAGCGAATGGTGTGTGAGCCGAATTTCCTCATTCTGTTTATATTTCTTGTAGTCTAACGGTTGTCTGGTAAACAACTGTTTCCTGGGTTGTCCAGCACTTCTGATGATTGACTTCCCTTTGACTGATGATGATCGGCAAAACCTCATTGGACCGCACATTCTGCATCCGTGCTGTGTGACTCTGTGAGTCTGTTACATGTTTATGTCATCTAATTAACTGACAGCATAAGTGCACTGAAATTGTACCTGTATGAGGAAAGGTAGGTGAACAAACCTAAATACCCTTCCTCTGGTAACATATATAAAGACAGCACTGGACAGTTTCAGCCAGATAACAACGAGGGTGGGCATGAAATACTGGCTTAGACAGTGACTCAACTTTCCCCTCGTTGAATCTCACAGAAATATTAGGACTTGATTGTGAGAGAAAAAAACAAGTTGCTCAGATTTCCCACAGTGTCACTGCGAGCTGGAGCCATGGTTCACAGTCTAAGAACACAGGGTAGAACGTTCAGCACTGAGATGATGGGAGAGTTATCAAACAGAGACTGTGTAGTACACCGAAACGTTAAATTCTCCACCACCTGACACTGCCTGCCATGCTGTGTTCTTCCACCTTTACTGTTTGTTCATCTGTGCAGTTCTCTGGCACAATACATCATTGATGTCAAATCAATCAATGCGCTCAAGAAGTAGACATGTGTATTTGTAAGGGCTACAAGGATGAAGGCGTACAGGAATAATGCAGAAATAAAAAGCATTGAGGAAGAAGATCACTCTTCCTTTGATATTTCCACGAATCTCCAGTTCCTAAGTGCACTGATCACTGAGTATTTTAGTCATCATACCTGTGTGTACTGTGAGATAATTTTATTGAAATTGTGGGTTCCGTGTGTTCAACCTTTTTAAAAAAACAAAGTTCAGTATTTTACAGTCACTAGGATACCAAAGAAGGATTTTGTTGTGTTTCTTTAGCCATGCATAACGTTTTAATGAGTTACTTTGTCAGATAGCCCGGGGCAGTTCACGAGTTTGTGGCAGCAATATCATTGAGTATTTTTTCCCCAACACAAATAAACGTGACCGGGATTTTGAACTGGAGCATTGGATCTGAGAATCCACAATGGGTATATCTATTTAAACGTCTCGTGTCACCTCTAATGCTTTTTTTTTTAACAAACATTGACCTTTGAAAATGCGGATAATATATCCATGCAATGCAAAACGTTCATCCAAAAATAATATTAAGATATGCAAAATCGAGATCAAACGTCCAATCAAACATCAAAGGTATATCTGCTGAAAGCATGTTTTTGCACAGACCGAGAGACCAAAATAATTCTCTGATGGTAACATTGTGAAATTCAACGTCAACTACAAAGAGAGTCGGCGAAAATACATTTGTCTTGTCCACTGTTCTTCTTTTCAAATAATATGTGTAGTTTTCTTCCATAGAGATTTCCCCACGCTCTTTAGCTCTTCCCTGAATTTTTTCTGGGTTGCTGCATAAATGCATGGGTTCAGGAAACAACTCAACAACTTCAACATATCTCCTGTTTCAGTCGCGATGTATTCAGGGTTGCTAAAGTCACCTCGATAGTAATTACCCTGTCTCAATCTGGTCATGACCAAACTCACAGAATATGTCAACCAAAGCAATATGAAACAGCCTGATACCGAGAACAATAAAATAATGGACTTTCTCCGGTTTTCCATCCCTGAATTGTTTTGCTTCTCAGTTCTGTGACCTTGGAGACCAATGCGAGTTCTATTCGCCACTACAACACGGTGGATGGTTAAAGAATTAAACAAGAAAATTAGGAGAAATGGAAGCCAAGCCACCCAGGCGCTATGGAACCACACGAACGCCATTCCGGGAGATGAAGCAATGAAAGTTACACTTGAACGGCAGCCCCATTCAATTTTATTAATGATTTGCACTGGTTCAAATGCAAACAAAATCGGGATGTTCTTAAACAAGATCAGAACTGAGATGATTATTAATATTGTGACTGCAGTTTTTTCAGTGCAATGTTTTGTCTTAAACTTCTGACAGCAGATCACCACAAATCTGTCAAATGTGAAGGAAACGGTGAACCAAACAGTTAGATCGAGACTGTTCACAATCATGTATACAATGAGCTTGCACACAGATGTGTGGGACAAGAAGGAAAATGGGAAGTGATAACTTAAAATACGATACACTATAATACTATTGATAATAACCAATAGGTCTGATGTTGCCATGGCCACCATGTAAGCCGAGATGCATTTGGAAAGACCACAGTTTCCTCGAAAAAGAATTAAAATAGTCATCATGTCCGCTGTCAGAGAAACAGAAATGATCGTTAATATAGCAATTCATGATTGAAACAGAGGAAAAGATACTTTTGAACACATTCTGAGTGATTTATAGAATAGAAAATTTACCCAAACATTTAATACACTGTTCCAATCATCAATCTATGTGGTATTGTGGCACTGTCTAAAGATCAACAGATATATTTCAGACGACTCTTATGTTGAATTGTTATTGTTAACCAGTACTGCTTACAGATAAAGGGAATAGGAAAAAGTGTCCTGACATGTGTCTCGATATTGTTCTGGTAACACTGAGACATTCAGTAAGTAGCCTTAACAAGGAAAAACTAGAATCAATTAAATACAAACGGGTTGAATGGCTTACCTGGAAGACTAACAGCTGCGAGAAGTGGATAGTAAATCTCTTTCAGCACCAAAATCGGTGGTTTCGTCATTTCTGAGATTGAATGCCTTCTACAGAGGCTGAAGATCAGTGACTGGTGTGTGGCCAAGGTATGGAATGGATATGTGTATTTATATATACATCAAATCTCTAGAGAGTCAATTACCTCAAATCGTCATTGATATTACTCACAATCACCTGGGCAACGAAAAGAAACGTTTCTTTTGCATAATACCCTCAATAAAAGAAGATCTCGACCTGGTATCGTTGACTTCACTTTCGTTGCATTCTCTGTTTATTGGATTCCATGTCATGAACTTTACCTCATTTTTGAATTTAGACCGTTTTCCTTTGAATGACATAATCCTGCCCCAGGAGTTGGTGTCTAAGTTTCTGTCATTAATCCCTTTATCGACTGTACCCTTATCTGGCCAATTGCCAATTGTTCCATCATTAATGCATGTGAGAGCTCATCACAGCTTAACCATTTCCCAGTTTCTGAAATCGTATACTCAGTCACGATTAATGGACAAGTGAATTCTGAACAATTGATTACTCTCTTGGAGGTTCACTCATTTACATACCTATTCAATAAAACCAGTAATTTTCCTTCTTACCTTGAAGAATGCCACCAACCGAGCCAGTAACATATTCTATTCAAGCTGGAAATCAAATAGTTCAAGTACTAGCCGTGGTATGAACACCGAGCACTGAATGAATCTGATTGTTTCTCTTACAGAACACAAAGCAGCTTGTACTATTTTCAAAGGAGATACTAATGTTTAAGAATAGAAGAGAGTATCAACATATCACGAGAGAAACTGATGAATTAATTGGGCTATATATGTCCTGGTCCTTATAAATTGCACGCTGGAAACTGAAAAGATGTAGCTACAGATGCAGTAGATGCATTGGTCTTAATTTTCCAAGTAAAAAAAGAATTTGGGAAGTGTAGCAGAGGATTCTACAACGAAGAACATGTAATACTTTTTATTAAGGGTGTAGGTTGGCTCGCTGAGCTGTAGGTTTGATATCCAGACGTTTCAGTACCTGGCTAGGTAACATCATCAGTGGCGACCTCCAAGTGAAGCGAAGGTGTTGTCTCCTGCTTTCGATTTATATCTTTCTCCTGGATGGGGTTCCTGTGGTTTGTGGTGATGTCATTTCCTGTTCGTTTTCTGAGGGCTTGATACATGGCATCTCGATCTATGTGTTTGTTTATGGCGTTGTTGTTGGGGTGCCAGGCCTCTAGGAATTCTCTGTCATGTCTTTGCTTAGCCTGTTCCAGGTCAGATGTGTTGTCCCAGTCGAAATGGTGCTTTTTTTCCATTCATCTGTCGGGCCTGGACCGTATAAAGATGGGGTGGACCTTTTTGAACACATGTCATGCATGTCAGGTATCTGGAAATTCTCAGGCAGAAATAAAACCAACACCTTCAATACTCATTCGTGCATTTGACGAAACACGGCTTCTGTAGGATTCCTACCAACAATGTTAAAAAACGGAATCACCACTCGTTGACAAAAATACACGTGTCCAATACATTTCCAGAGGCCTTTCCATTCTGCCATATCACAGCTGAAAGGACTGCAGAAGTGGTACACAAGCTTTTCACTAGATACAGACAACCTCAGAGAAACAATCAGATCAAATTTTACGTCAAAATATTTCAGGCAAGTTGTAGAACAGTTACCAATACAACAATTCAATCTGTTGCAGACCGTCGAGAATCGCAAAGGAGCGGTAGAAAGCTGGCACCAGCCTTTTAAGACACGTTGAGGGTTTAGGGTCAAGACTATCCAGGTGATCAGGATACAGAAATTCCGTGTGCACCTTATTTTCCATTCGAGATGCAACAAACGAATCCAGCAAATTCAGTCCATTTCAATTCCCTTTCAAGCATGATGTGAGAGGATCACTGATAATAATTAAGGAGAAAATCGGTAATTAGACACTTACCCTGGCTGCAATTTGGAGAGATTAAATTTTATTCTTTTATTGCAAGAGTGGGAGTTGTATTTCTTGGAACAGCATACGATTTCAGTCATGTGTTTTTCTCGTAATTAATAGTTATAGCAGAATGGTTTGGGATGATAATAGTTTAGTTAACTTGTTCACTGATCGAGTCAGATAAGTAAGTTATGATTTGTGCATTGTTAAATGAGTGTCAGGGATTTATTTCACTTAACAACCGGAAGTTGCTGAAAAACAGAATGGCACCTCTTTTCCGAGTCCTTTTAACAGATTACATGGCATGGCACTTTCCTATAGGTGATGTAGTTTTTGTTCTAAGAGGGGTGCTCATTCTCCTCTGTATAACACAAAGACAGCAGGTGTGGTTCTTGGAACATATCGTCTGCAAGGACAAATTCGGGAGACGGAATGAAAACTCTCCAATTCTCTGAAGAAGTGAAGGTCCAAAGACAATCAAGATGTTGGCCATTCTCGAGGACAAAGCAGTCCACGCATTTGGTGCTACATGCACAAGCACCCACCCCCGTCCCCAGAAACTCACAGTCGCAGAAGTACGTACTATCTACAACAAGCACTGCAGAAATTCATCAAAAATCCTCAGCCAGCATCTTCAACTTCACCTCCAATCCACTCTGAATCCTGTCTCGGAAATATATCACCATTCCTTCACGTTCGCTGTGTGAAAATCCTGGAATTCCCTCCTTATTAACATTGTGATTACTCCACTGTAGATGAGATGAACATATACAAAATAGCAGCAATCGATTCCCTGCTCAAGACCAGCTAGACCTGTTCAATCAATGCTGGCCAGACAGAAATGTCGATATCCCACAAATGAATAAAAATATACATTAAGGAGCAGGGGCATTTTTTTTTTATAAAGAAGCAAACTACAAACTGGAGGACGCTGAACATATAATTAATTATTTGATGAAAGAATCGAAATGATCATCAATGATATGTCTTTATCGACCTGAAGTAAGGATTTCTGTAGAATTCTTCAATAGCTGAACTCGGGAGAAGAACACAGCACATGGGTCTATTTATTGACACCAATACACAGATAGTGTTGGTTAAAATCATAGCCGGAATCCACCATTAATCGGGTTATATCTGAGTTAGATTCTGAGGCTTTACTTGCTCACTTCAGGATTCTCAGCTTAATTTAAATATGCAATAAAGTGGAAGTAATTGTCTCATCATTTGTTCTCCTGTGAGGCTTCTTAACAAGTAGCCAGATTAAATGTAGATTGGAATTTTTTTTTCCGAAGTAACCTGTTCAGGGACCATGACAAAACGTCATACAGGAATTGAAAGTACTTTGCTGTTTCTGGGATGGGACATATGTTCGCGGTTTTCCGTGAGACAGGAGATAAAATTCCTTGATTACCTGCTGGAACATGCATGTGGGTTAAATAAGATCGTCTGGAAGAAAGAATGTCCTGGGGAAAAGGGTTTAACTGCAGCAAAGGCTGTCTTCAAAGAGATAGTCAATGCTGAAGGTAAAATGTAACAGGGGAGCTACTCCTGATATGAAAGCAAGCTGCAGACTTGGTGGCTCCATCACAGTGATCAATAAAGTGAATGATCGTATCGAAAAGACCATCCACAGATTCACACTATAATCTTGATGGACAGAAACGTGCAGAAGAATTCAATCTCAGCATGCCTCAGTCTCAGACATTTGCAGAACAATACCTTTTAACAATGAAACAGTCGGCACATGCAAAGGCAGGCAGTATTATTTAAGATCGGAGCTGAATTCCTCCACGAACTTGGTAAGAGTGAAATTCCATTCTCAGACTAAACTTGCAGACTTGAGAGGTGTTATTTCTTTTGCTATGTGCTATAAAGTTGAAATAGTTGTTTCAGTATCTGATTGTATGTGAGATTTCTTAAAGAAACTGTCAAATCGAAAGCAGCTTCGATAATTCGCATAGAACAAATACTGACTGGGAAAAGGTCTGCTAATGCCGGGCTGAAGCATATCAGCCATGAGCAAATGGTGGATGAGCCGAATTTCCTCATTCTGTTTCTATTTGTTGGAGTCTAACGGTTGTTTGGTATACAACTCTTCGCTGGTTCTCCCTTCACTTCTGCTGATTGACTTCCATTTGCCTGATGATATTCGGCAAAAAGCGAACATTCTGCTTCCGTGCAGTGTGACTCTGTGAGTCTGTTACATGTTTTTGTCATCTAATTCACTGAGAGCATAGGTGCAATGCAATTGTACCTGTGTGAGGAAAGGTAGATGAACAAACCTAAATACCCTTCCTCTGGTAACATATATGAAGACAGCACTGGACAGTTTCACTCAGATAACAACGAGTGGGCATGAAACAGTGGCTTAGACAGTGACTCAACTTTCCCCTCGTTGAATCTCATAGAAATTTTAGGATTTGATTGAGACAAAAAAACAAGTTGCTCAGATTTCCCACAATGTCAGTGCGAGCTGGAACAATGGGCCACAGTCTAAGAACACAGGGTAGAACGTTCAACACTGAGATGATGAGGGAGTTTTCAAACAGAGACTGTGTAGTACACCGAAACGTTAAATTCTCCACCACCTGACACTGCCTGCCATGCTGTGTTCTTCCACCTTTACTGTTTGTTCATCTGTGCAGTTCTCTGGCACAATACATCATTGATGTCAAATCAATCAATGCACTCAAGAAGTAGACATGTGTGTTTGTAAGGGCTACAAGGATGAAGGGGTACAGGAATAATGCAGAATAAAAAGCATTGAGGAAGAAGATCACTCATATTTTTGATATTACCACGAATCCACTGTTCCTAAGTGCACTCATCATTGAATATTTTAGTCATCATACCTGCGTGTACTGTGAGATAAAGTTATTGAAATTGTGGGTTACGTGTGTACAATTTTTTTAAAAAACAAAGTTAAGTATTTTACAATCACTAGGATACCAAGGAAGGACATTTTCTTTGTGTTTCTTTAGTCATACGTAACGTTTTAATGAGTTACTTTGTCAGATAGTCCGGGGCAGTTCACGAGGTTGCGGCAGCAATATCATTGAGTATTTTTTCCAGACGTAAATAAACGTGACCGGGATTTTAAATTGGAGCATTGGATCTGAGAATCCGCAATGGATATATTTAATTAATCGTCACGGATCACCTCTAATGCCGTTTGTAAATAAACATTGACCTTTGAAAATACGGATAGTATATCCATGCAATGCAAAACTCTCATCCAATAATAATATTAAAAATATGCAAAATCGTGGTCAAATGTCCAAACAAACATCGAAGGAATATCTGCTGAAAGCATGTTTTTGCGCAGACCGAGGGACAAACTAATTCTCTGGTGGTAACATTGTGAAATTCAGGGTCAGCTACGAAGAGAGTCGGCGAAAAAATATTTGCCTTGTCCACTGTTCTTCTTTTCAAATAATATGTGTAGTTTTCTTCCATAGAGATTTCCCCACGTTCTTTAGCTCTTCTCTGAATTTGTTCTGCGTTGCTGCATAAATGCATGGGTTCAGGAAACAACTCAACAACTTCAGCATGTCTCCTGTTTCAGTCTCGATGTATTCAGGGTTGCTGAAATCACCGCGATAGTAATTACCGTGTGTCAGACTGGTCATGACCAAACTCACAGAATGTGTCAACCAAAGCAATATGAAACTGCCTGATACCGAGAACAATAAAATTATGGAATTCCTCCGGTTCTGTGTATGTTTTCAATGCATGTTTGCGATTGTTGCTGAGAAATTAATGGACTCTGTTCATTAAGTAGTTGTTCTTTTTGAGTACGCTGTATATGTGTCCTTCTTCAGAGTTCCTCTGTGATGCAGTCGGTGGCGGCTCGTTGAGGTCATGTTCTAATGCAGATTCGTTTGTGGAAGGAGCGGAAAACGAGAGCGCAAACCACAGCAATGTGCCATTCCTAGATGTCACAGTAGAATGAACAGTCAATGGGCATCTTCAATCCAGCGTCTACAGGAAAAAAAATCACACACATGGACCTAATACTGAACTGGAGAAGCAATCATCCCAACACCCACACGAGGCTGCATTAGAACATTTTCTGAGAAAAAAGAACTGGAAATGGCGTCACCAGCCCAAGGAAATCTAAGCACATAAAAAGAAAGCGTGCCATAACACCAGTGCTTCACCAGAGGCTCACTGATGATGTTACCTCGTAAGGTGAAGCAAACTCTGAAAACTAGCGTTCCGTCTCAGTGAGCAAACTTACATCCAGTAATCTCATGGGGATTGTGGCGATGTTCATGAAGGAAATAGTTGACCAGTTCACGCTGCAAAAATAACAAAATAATTCTCTGACTGCCAATGGGCACATCAACCAAATATTTGCTACAGCGATTTGAGGCTATAGTACGGATATACTAAGACTGCAGGAAATATGAACAAGAGTAGACGAAGCTGCTTCTGCAGCCCACTCTGACATACAACAGGAACATTATCGACCCAATATTGTTCAACTTCCAATCCTGCCTTTTCCCATAATGAATGATTCCCTTCGTGATCCAAATACATTTATCTTAGCCTTAAATAGAAGCATGGGCTCTGCCTCATAGCTCTCTGTGGCAAGGGGTCCCGAGACACAATCCTTTGAGAGAAGAAATTCGATCCTATCTGAACCTTGAATTGAATTGCCTTTATTCTGATCCAGTACCATTTGATTCTAGACTGTCTAATGAGAGAAAACGTGTTCTCAGCATTTCCTTCGTCAAGTCCCTTCAGAATTCTACACATTTCAATGACATTACCTCTAATAATTCTAAATTTCTAGGAGTTCGATTCCCAACCATTTTACTTCTGCACATACACCAAATTGTCTCACCTCACTTGACTGTGTGAAGTTTTGTTAACTGCCTCTAAAGAAATAATACATTTTCTTCAACAAGGAAACAGAAACTGTTCACAATACTCCGGGTGTGGTTTCACCAGCACTTTGCAGTAACTATTCCGTATTCTTCTAACCCTAGCCCTTGGAAATTTCAGCTAAAATTTAATTAGTTTTCCTGATTAGCCCTTGCACCATCATGTGCGTTTTGTACGTTTCGTGCAGAAGTACTCCCAAGCATTTATATGCTGCAGCCTTTTCCCATCATTTTCATTTAAAGAAGGCAGCGTTGTCTTGTTCTCCCTTTTCACATGAACAACTTCTTATTTTTTTCACTTTTTATTCCGTTGGCTTTTTTTTTGCCCACTCACTTAATCCGTCAGTACCGCTCCGTAAATTGGTAGACCCCTCTTAGAATTTGCCTTGTCACCTGTTATTGTGTTGTCTGAAATTTTGGCAAAAGTGCATTCCCCTTCCTTCCTGCAAATCATTAATCAAGCTTCCAAAAACACGTGTAGTACCAGGACTACCCCCTGTTGAACCCGTATCGATACATATCTCCATTTCTGCAGATAACTCCTGAGCAGAAATTACTATTACCTAACAAATAGCACAGTCCCAGACTAGGCAGCTTTTCTATCTCTAATACCATGGACCCTTGTGTCTTAGGTTTTTGCATGGTTCGTTCTGAAACGCCTTCTGATAGTTTGAACACTACACTTTGACTGTTTCTCAATTCTGTCAATGATGGTTCAGACTTCCTCGAAAACGTCAAGGAATTTGGCAGGAATTATTTTCCTTTTCTGGAGCCAAGTCCATTTTGCAGGATGAATCTGTGATTTTCAGAGTGGACTGCTATTATTTATGGAACAGTTGAATCTGCTGCATTTTCTTCAACAAGAGATGTTCAGCAGTTTGTCTCACGGTTAACAAAGATTGGTCATGTTCCTTTTGTTTTTCAAGACGTACGACACGTTGGCAATTTTAGAATCCTTTAGTACTCTTTCCGAATTCAGTTTCTTTTTGAAAAATTGAAACCAATGTATCTACTACAATTCTAGTTACATCTTTTCGGATTCCAGGATGCAATTTATCAGGACCAGGAGCTTCTATTGCCGAATTAATTTCTCTGGTTCTACTTCTCTCGTGATGTGTTGATACTTAATTCCTCCTCTATATTCTTAAACAGAAGTAATTTCCTGGAAAATGGTGCAAACTGCTTTGTGTTTTCCGAAATAAACACTCAGATTCATTCATTTCTCTGCATTCATACCAAAGTTATGACATGAGCTACAGTAGATTTCTAGCTTGAATAGAATATGTTACTGTCTGGGAGGATGGCATTCTTAAAGGCAAGAGAAAAGTTCCTGGTTTTATTGAATAGAATGTGTAAAACAGCGAATATCCAAAGAAGCAATCAATTGTTTAGAATTTCCTTGCCAAGTAATCACGACCGAGGATTCAGTTTCAGAAACTGGACAACGGTTAGACTGTGATGAGCCGCCATATGCATTACAGATTTAACAGTTGGAAATTGGCCAGAAACGAGTAGAGTCGATAACGGGATTAATGACGAAAGGACTGCGATACAATTCACGAGGCAAGATTATTTCACGCAAAGGAAGTCCGTCTAAATTCAGAAATGAGGTAAAGTGCATGACATTAGTATCCAATGAACAGAGAAGGCAATGGGAGTGAAGTCAACGATGCCAGGTTCAAATCATATTCTATTTAGGATATTATGCAAAAGTAAAGTTTGTTTTCTTTGCACAGGTGAATGTGATTAGTATCAGTGATGATTTGAGATAATTGCATCTCTAGAGGTCTGATGCATGTATAAATGCGCATTACCTTTCCAAACCTTAGCCACACACCAGTCACAAACCTTCAGCCTCTGCTGAAGACATTCATAATCAGAAATGGCAAAAACACCGATTTTGCTGTTGAAGGAATTTTACTATCCACTTCTCGCAGCTGTTAGTCTTCCAGGTAGGCCATTCAACCCATTTGTATTTAATTGATTTTAATTTTTCCTTTTAATGCTACATACTGTGTGTCTCAGTGTTTCCAGATCAACATCGAGAATCGTGTCAGTACCCTTTTACAATTTCCCTTTTTTTTCTGGAAGCTTTAGTGGTTTAATAATAATAATTCAAATGAATGTCCTCTGAAAGTATGGTTGTTGATCTTCAGACAGTCCGAGAATCCCATGTAGAATGAAACTGGAACAGCATGTTAAATTCTTGCGTAAATTTTGTATTTTGTAAAACACTCAGAATGTGTTCAAATGCTCTTAATAAATATTGTCACCTCTGCTTCAATCATGCATTGCAATATTAACATTTATTTCTGTTTCTCTGACAGTGAACGTGATGACTATTTTAATTCTCTTCCGAGGAAACTGTGGTCTTTCCAAATGCATCTCAGCTTACATGGTGGCCGTGGCAACATCGGATCTATTGGTTATTATTAATAGCATTATAGTGTATCGTATTTTGATTTATCAATTTCAATTTTCCTTCTTGTCCCACACATCTGTGTGCAAGCTCATTTCATACCTGACTGCCATTGGTCAGGATCTAACTGTTTGGTTCACCGTTTCCTTCACATTTGACAGATTTGTGGCGATCTGCTGTCAGAAGTTTAAGACAAAACATTGCATGGAAAAGACTGCAATCACAATATTAATAATCATCTCAGCTCTGATCTTGTTTAAGAACATCCCGGTTTTGTTTGCATTTGAACCAGTGCAAATCATTAATAAAATTGAATGGGGCTGACGGTCAAGTGTGACTTTCTTTGCTTCATCTCCAGGAATAACTTTTGTCTGGTTCCATAGCACCTGGGTTGCTTGGCTTCCATTTCTCCTCATTTTGTTGTTTAATTCCTTAACTATCCACCGTGTTGTAGCAGCGAATAGAACGTGCATTGGGCTCCAAGGTCACCAACCACATTCCTGCTTATCGAAGACATCTCAGAAATTACTGCCAGACTACTCAGACCTCTTGGCATGATTGTAACACACTACAAGAGTACATAATGAACTTCAAAGACCCTATACAGACATTATCAAGCAAAACTAAAGTCAGTTACAAAATACTACATTGGACAAATAGGCAGAAAACTCGCGCCAGAATGCATGAACAGCAACAAGCCACAAACTTACATGGCCCACTATCACTAGTATTCTCACATACAGATGAGGAAGGACATCACTTTGACTAGGATGACACATCCAGCCGAGGACTAGCCCAACAGTGATGTACACGAGAATTCATTTAAGCATGGCACTCGATGAAGAAACACATCAATTTGGAACGCACCTCTGAGAGAAAGAATAACAAATGACATTGACAACACGGGAAATGTATTCAGGGTTGCTAAAGTCATCTCGGTAATAGTTAGGGTGTGACAGTCTGGTCTTGATCAAACTCACCGACTGCGTCAACCAAAGCAATATGAAACTGCCTGATACCAAGAACAATAACATAAGGGACTTGCTCCGGTTTTCCATCACGGATTGGTTTGGCTTGTCAGTTCTAGGTTCCTGGAGTTCAATGCGTGTCCTAATCTCCACTATAATAAGGAGAATGGTTAGAGAATTAAACAAAAAAAATAGGAGAAATGGAAGCCAAGCAACCCAGGTGCTGGAGAACCAGACAAATGCCATTCAAGGAGATGAAGCAAAGAAAGTTACACTTGACAGGCAGCCCGATTCAATTTGATTAATAATTTTCTCTTCTTTATATGAAAAAAAACTGGAATGTTCTTTAACAAGATCAGAACTGAGATGATTACTGGTATTGCGATTGCAGTTTTCTTGGTGCAGTGTTTTGTCTGAAACTTCTGACATCAGATCACCACAAATCTGTCAAATATGAAGGAAACGGTGATCCAAACACTTAGATCAAGACCGATGGTAACCATATATAGAATAAGCTTGCGCACAGGTGTGTGGGACAAGAAAGAAAATGGGAAGTGATAACTCAAAATACGATACACTATCATACTATTGATAATAACCAATAGATCCGACGTTGCCATGGCCACCATGTAAGCCGAGATGCAGTTGGAAAATCCACAATTTCCTCGGAAAAGAATTAAAATCGTCATCATGTTCGCTGTCAGAGAAACAGAAATGACCGTTAATATTGCAAAGCAGAGGAAAATATACTTTTGAACACATTCTGAGTGATTTATAAAATAGAAAATTTAGAGTAAAAAGTGAGGTCTGCAGATGCTGGAGATCAGAGCTGAAAATGTGCTGCTGGTTAAAGCGCAGCACGTCAGACAGCATCCAAGGAACAGGAAATTCGACGTTTCGGGCACAAGCCCTTCATCAGGAATGGCTGATGAAGGGCTTATGCCCGAAACGTCGAATTTCCTGTTCCTTCGATGCTGTCTGACCTGTAAAATAGAAAATTTACCCAAGCATTTAATATGCTGTTCCAGTCATCATTATATGTGGGTTTGTCGGACTTTCTGAAGATCAACAGATATTTTCAGACGACTCTTATGTTGAATTATTGTTGCTAAACTACTAATGCTTCGAGAAAAAGGGCATAGGAAAAAATTGTCTTGACATGATTCTCGATATTGTTCTTGTAACACTAAGACATACAGTATGTGGAATTGACATTGATAAATGAAACTCAATTAAACACAACCTGTTTGAATGACTTGCCTGGAAGACTAACAGCTGCAAGAAGTGCACAGTAAATCTCTTTCAACAGCAAAATCGGTGGTTTTGCATTTCTGAGAATGAATGACTTCAGCAGAGGCTGAAGGTCTGTGATTGGTGTGTGGCCAAAGTATGGAAAGGTAATGTGCATTTATATATGCACCAGAATTCACGAGATCAAATTACCTCAAATCATCACTGATACTACTCACATTCACTTGTGCAAAGAAGACAAACTTTACTTTTTCATATTACCCGAAATAAAATATGATCTGAACCTGACATCGTTGACTTCATTTCCATTGCCTTCTCTGATCACTGGATTTCAATGTCATGTAGTTTACCTCATTTCCGAATTTAGACGGTTTTCATTTGCATGAAATAATCTTGCCTCGCGAATCTTGGTTTTCTTGTCATTGATTGCGTTATCGACTGTACTCTTTTCTGGCCAATTGCCAACTGTTACATCAGTAATGCAAATGGCAGCTCATCACTGTCTAACCATTGTCCAGTTTCTGAAATTGAATCCTCAGTCACGATTAATGGACAAGGGAATATTAAACGATTGATTACCATCCTGGAGATTCACTGCTCTCCACATCCTATTCAATAAAACCAGAAATTTTCTTTCTTGCCTTTAACAATTCCATCCTCCCAGGCAGTAACACATTCTAGTCAAGTGGGAATTACATAAATCATGTGATAGCCTGGGCATGAACACCGAGCACTGAATGAATCTAAGTGTGTCTTTCAGAAAACACAATGAAGCTACTAATGTTTAAGAAAATAGAGGAGGAATTGAATATCAACACATCAGTAGTGAAATAGTGTCAGAGAAATTAATTGGGCCATATAATCTCCTGGTCCTGATAAACCGCACTTTGGAATCGAAAAGATGAAACTCGAATTGTAGTAGATACATTGGTTTCATTTTTTCAAAACGAAACTGAATTCGCAAAGAGTACTAGAGTATTCCAAAACTGCCAACGTGGTCTACGTTTTGAAATAAAAGGAACGTGACCAATCTTTTTTAAACGTGAGACAAACTGCTGAACATCTCTTGTTGAAGAAAATGCAGCAGATTCAACTGTTCAGTTCAAAACAGCAGTCCACGTGGAAAATCACAGATTAATCAAGCAAAACCAACATGGTTCCAGAAAAGGAAAATAATTACTCAGAAATTCATTCGATCTTTTCGAGAAGGTCTGACATTAAATGCAAGGAAGAGAAACAGTCAGAGTCATCAAAGGAACAGATGGTGTTCGCAATGAACCATGCAAAAGGATAATACACAAATGTCCATGGTATCGGGGATAGGATATCAGCATCACATGAAAATTTGATGTTTGGCAGGAAATAACAAATGGTCTTCAGGAGTGATTTTTCGAAATGGTGATCTGTACTGGTAGGTTTTACCAAGTCTTCAACAAATGTGTGCCCTGATCCTACAAATGTTTTGTAATCGACGTTAATGTTTTGCAGGAAGGAAGGGAATGCACTTTTGACAAATTTTCAGACAACACAACAACAGGTGACATGGCAAATTCTAAGAGAGGTACAGCCAATCTACGGCGAGGTACCGATGGGTTAGTAAGTCGGCAAAATTATGCCCACCGGAATAAAAAGTGAAAACTTGAGAGGTCGATCATGTTGAAAGGAAGAACAAGAAAACGCAGCATTACTTAAATGAAAATGACGGAAAAAAGCTGCAGAACATAAATGCTTGAAACATAGGAACGCACAGGGAGGTGAAAGAGGTATTAAGGAAAACTAATTGAATTTTAGCCGAAATTTCATAGAGATTGGATTAGACGAATATGTAATAGTTACTGCAAAGTGCTGGTGAGACCACAATCAGAATACTGTGAACAATTTCCATCTCCTTATTTAAGAAATAGTATTATTTCTTTAGAGGCACTTCACGAACTTTCAGATACACAATCCCCGGTGTGGAGGTGTTGGCAAATGTACAAAAGCTTAATGGAAATCTGCTGTGGGAAGTTTAGAATTATGAGAGATGATGTCATTAAATGTGTAGAATTCTGAAGGGACTTGATGAAGTAAATGCTGAGAACACGTTTTTCTTTATCAGAGAGTCTGGCATCAAATGATATTGGATCAGAATAAAGGCAATTCAACTTAACACTCAAATTAGATGGAATTTCTTCTCTCAAAGGATTATGTCTCGGGGCCCCTTGCCCAGAGACTGTATGTCAGAGTTCAAGCTTCTGTTTAAGGCTGAGATTGATACATTCTGATTACGAAAGGAATCAATACTTAGTGGAGAAGTCAAGAATGGGAGGTGAACAATATTGGGTCAATCACGCTGCTGTTGCATGTCAGAGTCGGCTCTAGAAACTATATGATCTATTCTTGTTCATACTTCCTGCGACCTTTTGGAATTCATATGTACGACTTATCACCTCAAACCGTATTTGGTTGCTACGTCCATTGCTAAGTAGAGAATTATTTTGTGTTTTTGCAGCGTGAACTGATCGACTGTTGCCTTCTTAACATTCCAACAATCACCACGAGATTACTGGATGTAAGTTTGCTCACTGAGATGGAATGATCATTCTCGGATATTTCATCACCATATGAGATAACATCATCAGTGACCTCAGGAGAAGCACTGATGTTATTGCTCACTTTCTGTTCACCTTCTTCTGTTTCTTTAGGTTGATGATGTCATTATGTGTGTTGATGCCATTTGCTGTTCTTTTTTCCTCAGAAAATGTTCTAATGCAGCTTCGTGTTGGCTTTGGGATGATTGCTTCTGCAGTTCAGTATTTGGTCCGTACGCGTTGCTTTCCTGTAGACGCTGGTTTGAAGTTCCCCATTTACTGTTCATTCTCCTTTGACATCTATGAATTGCACATTGTTGTGGTTTTCGCACTCTTTTTCCTCTTCCATTACTTCATGAGGCACCGCACACGACAGCAGAGGGGAACTACAAAGAACTGAAGAAAGTCGTATTCAAACGAATAGGTACCCGATCAACTCAGCCCGTCGATTTCTAAGTAGCAATCCTGAACAAGCCAACAAACCCATCCAGAATCCCTGGCCATTCTCCGCTACATCAAACCCATCTCAGAAATGACTGCTCTGACCACTTTGGCATAATTGTCACCCACAAACACACGAATAGACTAAAACAGCAGCTAATGCAGTTTAAATAAAGTCTGCACAGACAACAAGCAAAATGAATATCATGTACAAAATACTATATTCGACAAATACGCAGAAAACGAGTCACCAGATACATGAGCATCAAATAGCCACTAAAGACATGACCCACTATCATACTTTCCTGACATACCGATGGGGAAAACGAATGTTTGAAAAGAAAATGGAGTTTGGCCAATGTTTTCAGTGAAATCCATGGTAACAGGAGATGGAGGATAAGTGAAGTGAACGTTCAGAGCGTGTTGGTAAATTGCCAACAACTGAACTGAGGCAGCGAGAGTATTTCAAAATGTAAAACAAATGGCGCTGGAGACAAATCAAACATGGCTGCGTACCATAATACGCATTAGAGCGTCTGACTCAAGGAACAATTTATCCAACATAGTTTCAAAACACAACGGGAAGCAAACACCGTTTTCTGTTTACAAATGCAGAAAAGAATGGTGGGGTTATGTGTCACGAGATATGGGCCAACGTCATGGTTGAGGCCATATTCATGAGTACAGACCTTGGCTATCAGTTTCTTCCTGATAATTCTGCGTTGTTGTGTATCTCAATGGCTCCCTTGGAGAGCGCTGACTTCAAGGTGCAGACTGAATGTCCTTGATCACTGAAGGTTTTCCCAAGTTGGAGTGAACATTTCTTTCTGGGGATTGGATGTGTGAAGCCCATTTCTCCATTGTTGCAGTGTCTGCATCGTCTTGCCAGTGTAGAATTCCTCAGATCATCCTTGCGTGCAGAGCATGAGGTAGGCAATCTTGGCCCAATCAAATCAGTACCTTCCTTTTACACGGTGAGTGCTGATCCTACATATGATAATAGCATCCAAGTCGATGATCTGGCAGCGTTGAACCATGTTGTGGTCGCTGTTGTCCTGAAAGCTGGGCAGTTTGCTGTGAACGGTGGAGGCTGTTTGAATCCAATATGACATCAGGTTGACCTTGGTCAGGTATTCGCCAACACCGATGACACGTTAAAGGCTTCAAATAGCGTGGTATAGGTTTTCCTTTCTGGGGACCAATTGGATGATGCAGGGTTCTCTGTCCATCGTGTCCGGCATCTGTTTTCTGAAGAGATAAGTGTGGTGTTTCACAGTTGTACATCGTAACTGTGTTTTAATGATTTGAACATTGTATCCCGTTCTTATGATGGCTTATTTTGGTACCATCAAGTGTCTGTCGCCCTCCTTCTCGTCCCCACCAATCCTCTGTATATGCAGAACCTGTCCTCGGGGATGGCGTCCTTACCTTGTTTAAGGTGGAAGCTACAGGTTTGTAGCATATTGGATGTGGAAAAGCTGTAGCAGAATGTACTACATGGTCTGAGATTCATTTAGAAGAAAGTGGCGAATCTTAAACCATTTACTTGTGAAGGTGAGGTTTACTCACATCTACCAGGAGGAGCTGGTAGAGAAATTACAGTATTATGAAACATGGAATCATGCCAATCTTTGTTGATGAGATATGCAACTAAGAAGGACTATGGCCAGACTAACGTGCCAGTGCGTGGAATTCAAAGTGAGACGAGAGGTGCACCTTTATGTGGAGTAATGTAGGAGTGCCCAGTGTAAGGTGAAGCAGTGGTGGAAGGAGAACTGGAGAAACTCTCAGCTCAAGGAATACAACTTGTCCTTGCCAATGATATTGCCTAGAGAGGTCGAAACTCCGGTGCAGAATAATGCAACTGAAGAATGGCAGAACGTTTATACTGGCATTTCTCCTGTCTGTGTGATAACAAGTTCACGAACCCACCAGTTGAATCAGAAGCAGAAATCACAGAACACAGATGAGGAAGTTGAAGAAGAATTATCAGAGGCCATGTTTAATCGAGTAACTCAGTCAGAAAAAAGAATACGTGGAGGATAAGGCGGATATTTGTAATGCAAAACAATTAACTCAGTTACAACAGGAAGTAGAAAAACAGAAGCAATTATATCAATTAGTGAACAGAGACAAAAATCTGAGTATATTCTCGAATGTTACGAACTCAAAAATGATATATTGATCAGGAAACAGAGACCATCATATAACAGGCGGTTGAGAAATAGTCATGATTTGGACATGCCGGTGTTGGACAGGGGTGTACAAAGTTAAAAATCACACAACACCAGGTTATAGTCCACCAAGTTATAATTGGAAGCACACGAGCTTTCGGGGCGACGCTCCCTCATCAGAGAAATAGGCAGAGATTCATCAAGCCGTGTTATCATGGGGGTTATATAAAGGCGATGTTGCATGTAGTAAATGAATTACCAATGCAAGGGCATTGAGTTTTTAAGAAAAAAATCAAGCGAAATTACAAAACCATTTCTCTTGGCCTGGACCATATAAGGAATGGGGTTAAACTTTCTGCACACATATCACAGCTAAAGAACTGCAGAAGTGGTCACAAGCTTTTCACTAGATACAGACAACCACAGAAAAACAATCAGATCAAATTTTACGTCTAAATTATTCAGTTACGTTATAGAATAGTAACAAATAAAACAATTCAATCTGTTGCAGACCATCCGGAATCGCAAAGGAGCGGTAGAAAGCTGGCACGAGGCTTTTAAGACTTTTTGAGCGTTTATGGTCAACACTATCCAGATGATCAGGATACAGAAATTCCTGCACCTTATTTTCCATTCGAGATGCAACAAACGAATCCAGCAAATTCAGTCCATTTCAATTCCCTTTCAAGCATGATGTGAGAGGATCACTGAAAATAATGAAGGAGAAAATGCTGACTCCGAATACAGGGACCACATATTTGGACGTTTGTCAAATTTTAGAAAATCTGTAAATAAACACTTACCCTGGCTGCAATTTGAAGAAACTAAATTGTATTCTTTTATTGCAAGAGTGGGAATTGTATTTCTTGGAACAGCATACCATTTAAGTTTTGTGTTTTTCTTGTGAATAGTAGTTATAGGGGAATGGTTTGGTATGATAACAGTTTAGTTAATTTGTTCAATGTTCGAGTCAGATAAATAAGTTATGATTTGTGCATTGTAACATGAGTGTCAGGGATTTATTTCACTTCACAACTGGAATTTGCTGAAAAACAGGATAGCACCTCTTTTCCTCCTCCTTCAAACAGATTATATGGCATGGCACTCCTCTTTGGGTGATGCAGTTTTTGTTCTAAGAGGGGTGATCATTCTCCACTGTATAACACAAAGATAGCAGGCGTGGTTCTTGGAACACATCTTCTACAAGGACAAAGTCAGGACACCGTATGAAAACTCTACAATTCTCTGCAGGAGTGAAGGTCCAATGGCAATCAAGAAGTTGGTCATTCTCGAGGATACAGCAGCCCACGCATTTGGTGTTACATGCACAAGTACCCACTCCCTCCCCCACCAACTCACCGTCGCAGCAGTACGTACTATCTACAACAAACAATGCAGAAATTCACCAAAAATCCTCAGCCAACATCTTCAACTTCCCCTGCAAGCTACTCTCAGTCCTGTCTTGGAAATATATCACCATTCCTTCACGTTCGCTGTGTGAAAATCCTGGAATTCTCTCCTTATTGACATTGTGATTACTCCACTCAAGATGAGATGCAAATATACAAAATAGCAGCAAACTACTACCTTCTCAAGAGCAACTAGACCTGTTCAATCAATGCTGGCCAGACAGAAATGCCGATATCCCACAAATGAATAAAACTATATATTAAGGAGCAGGGGACTTTTTTTTATGTGGAAGCAAACTGCAAACTTGAGGACGCTGAACAAATACTTAATCAATTGAACGAAAGAATCGAAATGATCATCAATAAGATGTTTCTATAGACCTGAAGTATGGATTTCTGCAAAATGCTTCAATAGATGAACTCGGGAGAACATCACTGCACATGGGTCCATTAATTGACACCAAAAACACAGATAGTGTTGGTTAGAATCATAGCCGGAATCCACCATTAATCGAGTTATATCTGAGGTAGGTTCTGAGGCTTAACTTGCTCACTTCAGGATTCTCAGCTTAGTTTAAATATGTAATAAAGTAGAAGTAATTGTCTCAGCATTTGTTCTCCTGTGAGGCTTCTTAACAAGTTGCCAGATTAAATGTAGATTGGGGTCATTTACTCGAATGGACCTTTTTCTGAAGTAACCTGTTCAGGGACCATGACAAAAGGTCATACAGGGATTGAAAGCATTTTGCTGTTTCTGGAATGCAATATATGTTCTTAGTTATCTGCTGGACAGGAGATAAAATTACTTGATTACCTGCTGGAACATGCATGTGGGTTAAATAAGTTCGTCTGGAAAGAAGTATGTCCTGGGGAAAAGGGATTAACTGCAGCAAAGGCTGTGCTTCAAAGAGATATTCAATGCTGAAGTGAAAATGTAACAGGGGAGCTACTCCTGATATGAAAGCAAGCTGCAAACTTGGTGGCTGCATCGCAGTGATCAATGAAGTGAATGAATGTGTCTAAAAGAACATCGACAGATTCACACTATAAACTTGGTGGACAGAAACTTGTGTAAGAATTCAATCTCAGGATGCCTCAGTCTCAGACATTTGCAGAACATTACAACTTAACATTCAAACATTAGGCACATCCAAAGGCAGATAGTATTACTTGAAATCGGAGCGAAATTCCCCTACTAATTTGGTAAGAGGGAAATTCCATTCTCAGACTGAACATGCGGACTTGGGAGGTAATAATCTGTTTGCTACGGGCTAAAAATTGAAATACTTGTTTCAGTATTTGATTGTCTGTGAGATTTCTGAAAGAAACTATCGAACTGAAGGTAACTTCGCTAATTTGCATAAAACAACGGGATTCAAGATTGACTGGGAGAAGGTCTACTAATAACGTGCAAAATCAGATCAGCCATGAGTGACAGATGGGCCGAATCTCCTAATTCAGTTTCTATGGCATCGGGTCTAATGGTTGTCTGCTACACGGCTTTTACCTGGGTCTTCCCTCACTTCTGATGATTGACTTCCATTTGCCTGAAACTGGTTGGAGGGAAGACTCTTCTTCAGTGCTGCGTGACTCTGTGAGTCTATTCCATGTTTATGCCATCTAATTAAATGAGAGCATACGTGTATTAAATATTGTACCTGTATGAAGAAACTTCGGTGAGCAAACGTAAATAGCCTTCATCTGATACTAATAAAGAAGACAGCACTGCACCATTTCAGTCAGACAACAACGAATGGTCATTAAGTATTGGCTTAGACAGTGGCTTAACCTTCCCTTCGTTGAATCTAATACAAATACTAGGATTTGATTAAGAAAATCTTATTTTCTGAGTTAGGAAAAAAGCATGCTGTTCTGATTTCCCACAATGTCACTGCGAGCTGGAACCATGGGACACAGTCTCAGAATAGGGCGGAGAACGTTCAGTATTAAGATGATCAGAGAGTTTTCATACGGGCACTGTGGGATACACCCGAAACGTTGATTCCTTGACGTCCTCATACTCACTGCGACGCTGTGCTGTTTCACCTTACTGTTGTTTACCTGTGGATCTCTCTGGTTCAGAACGTAATTGAGGTCAAGACAGTCAATACGTTCAAGAAGGAGACTCGTGTCCTTCTGAGGGCAATCGGGATGAACTGATACAGGAAGAATGCGGAAAAAAAGCATTGTGGTGAAAGGTCGCTCGTACTTTCCACACTTCCACGAAACTACGGTGCATATGTGCACACATCAATGAATGGAATAATCAGATGCCTATGTGTACTGTCAGATAACTTACAGAAATTGTCGGCTACATTTATTCAATTATTATTTTTTATTCAGCTTTATGCAATCACTAGGATACCAAGGAAGGACATTTTGTCTATTTAGCCCTATATAACGTTTCAATGTGCTATTTTGTTAGAAGATCGAGTGCCTTTCCTGCAGTATTCACATGAAATATGCAGTTCACAAGTTTGAGGCAGCAATATCTTTAATTATTTTTTCCAGGCATGAATAATCTTGACCGGGATTTCATGACAGCACAGTCACTTTGAAATATTCAGTACATTCCTACACCGCAGTTTCTTCTCCAGGAAGCAAACCCATTTTCTTTTGCTTTGAACATCAATATAGCAGGGATCAAAGCAGCATTTTAACGAGTTGTTGGAGTTGATCAGAATAAATGGCAGTGGCGGGATTCAAACCAACATAGGCAAAGTCACATGAAAAGGGTTCCATGGTCCCTCGCCGACTTGCACAGCTGCTGCCATGTGCCTGGCTACAATATCAATTTCGCAGCAGATAACGATAGCCCATCAATGCAGACAAAAATCAATGGTAAGTTGAGTCTATTTTCTCAGACTCTTTCACCTACAAATGTGTCAGTGACTGCGTGAGAATTTATGTTCGGTTATGATTTGATCAAATAACAGCGAGCTGCTTGACATTACTTCAATTTCGATTCTTGCTTTGCTGAATGATTTCACCCATTGCTTGAATCAGAACAAGTTTCACGTTTAAACGGAACATGAAACACACCATACTACAGGAAAAATGCACAAAGCTAAGCAGGCCGTGTTCCACATCATACCGTGCAGCATCGTTTCAGTCACTGTGCCTGTTTTGCAGAATAAGAGTCCCAATGAATGTTCTCCACCCTAAAACCGAAGGTAGCATTACAATACGAGAACGGAAAATCACATTGTGAGGGTGCACTGAACTCGGGGCCAGTTCGAGATGCCACTTTCCTTGACTTTTTACCTTAACCGTGCAATTTGCTGCAGAGATGTTCACACCTGTACATGAGCCACATGGATATCAACTGAGTTGGAAACCTGTGTGGGAAGCGACTCAAAAAATTTTGATAAACTCCACGGTGCTAATTAGAAATGCAGTTTTTGTTCACATCAATCTAAAAGGCAGTTTCTGATCATAGTAACAGAGTCAAAAGTTTCTTTTAGCACCACACCCCACTCCGGAAGAGGTGTTAACTGCCCTTGAGTGCTTTTTAGACAATAGACAATAGACAATAGGTGCAGGAGCAGGCCATTCAGCCCTTCGAGCCTGCACCGCAATTCAATATGATCATGGCTGATCTTTTATAATCAGTATCCTTTCTGTCTTATCTCCATAACCCTTGATTCCACTATCTTTGAGAGCTCTCTCCAACCATTTCTTAAGTAAATCCAGAGACTGGGCCTCCACTGTCCTCTAGGGCAGAGCATTCCACACAGCCACCACTCTCTGGGTGAAGAAGTTTCTCCTCATCTCTGTCCTAAATGGTCTACCCTATATTTTTAGCTGTGTCCTCTGGTTCGGCACTCACCCATCAGCAGAAACATGTGTCCTGCTGCCAGAGTGTCCAATCCTTTCATAATTTTATATGTCTCAATCAGATTCCCTCTCAGTCTTCTAAACTCCAGGGTATAGAAGCCCAGTCGCTTCAGTCTTTCAGTGTAAGGTAATCCCTCCATTCCAGGAATTGACCTCGTGAATCTACGCTGAACTCGCTCAATAGCCAGAATGTCTTTCCTCAAATTTGGAGACCAGAACTGCACACAGTACTCCAGGTGTGGTCTCACCAGGGCCCTGTCCACCTGCAGGAGCACCTCTTTGCTTCTATACTCAATTCCTCTTGTTATGAAGGCCAGCATGCTGTTAGCCTTCTTCACTACCTGCTGTACCTGCATAATTGCCTTCATTGACTGGTGTACAAGAACACCCAGATCTCTCTGTACTGCCCCTTTACCTAAATTAATTCCATTGAGGTAGTAATCTGCCTTCCTGTTCTTGCCACCAAAGTGGATAACCATACATTTTTCCACATTAAACTGCATCTGCCATGCATCTACCCACTCACCTAAATTGTCCGGGTCACCATGTAATCTCCTAACATCCTCGTCACATTTCACCCTGCCACCTAGCTTTGTATCATCAAAAAATTTGCTAATGTTATTGCTGATACCATCTTCTATATCATTAACATATATTGTAAAAAGCTGCAGTCCCAGCACGGATCCCTGTGGTACCCCACTGTTCACTGCCTGCCTTTCCGATGTGGAGCCGTTTATCACTACCAGTTGTTTCCTATCAGCCAACCAATTTTCAATCCAATCTAGTACATTGCCCCCAATACCATATTTTTTTGTTCGGGATGTGAAGAGTAACACGCCTGAGTCACCTTCACGTCTCTGTTTGCTGAGCGAATCGCAAAGAAGGAGTTTCACCAGAGCTGCAACTGCCTCACTTTCTCACTCGGCCTCCCCGTTTACATTTTCCTGCTCGTCAGTGATTTAAAGAAAACCAAATGGAAGCGATGTCATTCTGCAGCCTCTCTGTCAATTCTTCCGTTTCAGTTCCAACATGGCTTAGATCTCGGGGCGCATTTTAATACTAGCGACATTATGAAAGCACAAATTCAGAGTTTCCTCTGAGAGTGTAATTTATTTAATTGCTCTAGCTGATTGAATGAGCCACTAACGTGCGAACTGCGCCAAAACATGATTCAGGACCACTGGTGCCAATTCTTGCACGTTGAATAACGACAGACAGGTTCCAAATGAGATCTTTCAGAGACGACTTTGGGGTGCATTTGACAGACAGACTAGTTCAGGAATCCGTGGTGCACTGTGACACCAGCGCAGAAGCTTCTTCCCTGTCTTTGAACCAGACCGCCTGCGCAAGGAATGCAAATGTGGTCCTGTTTTTCGTGGAAGGGATCAGAACGCGGTAACTACACTCTCAAACAGAATGGCATATGATCAGAACCAGGTTGGCGAAAACCTTTACAATGCTTTGCACACTAATTAAATGGAATTAAATTACATTGCACAAAGAGAGCAGATTTGTTCGAGCAATTTCGAAGGCAGGTTTGCAGATGGGAAAGCAAGCAAGAAAGCTCCGTTCTTTACAAGTAAAAGGCTGCAGTTTCGAACTGGGGATATTTCGCGTGTGAGGCGAATTTAATGACCACTACACTGCAGAAACAAGCCACAGACGCTCATCCAGCGGCTCAGTGGTGTCCATCACTGAAAGCTGAAGCCATTCTACGTTTCATCTTTCAGTTTCCAACAGCCCGTTGTTGTTCACTCTAATTGACATCTTGAAGGCTTGAAAAAAAAGACACGTGAAATTGATGACAAAATTTAGACACGGATGTCGTTAATGCTTGGACGATAGGGCGAGGTGGAATAGGCTGGGACAACTTTCCCTGCAGCGTCAAGGCTGCGGCATGATCTTATGGAAGGGTTGTAAACTGAGCACTTTCGTGTTTTACCCAAACTGGGGCGAGTTGACAACTCGAGAGCATAGGTTTAAGGTGAGTGGGCGGAAATTGGCAAAGGACCTGAGGCACATTTCTCACACAGAAGGTTGTGCGTGTATGGAATGTGCAACCAGAGGAAGTAGAGGAGGCTATTCCGCTCAGAAAACTGCAAAGGTAACCCGATGAGTTTCAGGATAGAATGGGTTTAGAGGGATTGAGGCCAAATGCTGAGAAATGGGACGTGTTTAATTTTGGCTATGTGGTGAGCATGGATGAGATACAACGAAGTACCTGTTTCCACGCAGTGTAGCCCAATAACGTTGTGTTGCTTATTACACCGGCTTTGAAGAATTACTTTTTAGCATCGCAGTCTATGGTACAATCATTGAGTCTCTTCGATTGCTCACCGGAGAGGTAGTATTATGAAACACTGCAGAAACGAACGACTTCCTTACTTTTGCTCTGACTGACCATACTCTGTGAAATTTTCCCAGGTCCTCAGTTGAGGATTTTTGCAGCTGCAAGTTACTTCAGAAAGCCTGTTAATTCGTAATGACCTGAGCGAGTCGCAAAACACAAAACATTTAACACGAAACACAAACAAAACTGGCGTAGCTCATGCATTTTCAGACACAGCGAAGCATGAATGCTAAATGTGAGACAGTCCGAGGGCATGAGTCACAAAGTAATCTCATGACCAGCAGCAGGACAATTCCAAACTACTCTTTCAAACATACTGCAGCCTGAGTGCACCACCACTTCCCAGACAATGCTGAAAAGTGAGAAACAAAGAATAAGTGTTGGCCATAAATAAGTGAATTTCACCAATCACAGCCTCGATTAGATTAACTTTCCCTTCCAATGTCTCCAGGACGGAAATGAAGGAAATGGGAGAGATGATATAACATATGACATCGAAATTCATTTCCCATTGTCCGGAAAACCAAAAAACGACGAGCCGAGTCACCGCAGGACTTTGTTTAACAACAGCGATGAAATAACAGTCTCAATTCGGTTCCAGTAAAAACTCAACTTGCCTGGAAAACAAAGCAACAGTCGAGCTGCTTGCGATTTTCCATGTGGGAGGTGAACATGATCATGATAACACAGACACATTGAAATATTCAGCACATTCCCATACCTCAGTTTTTTTATCCCGGGAAGCAAACCCATTTTCTTTTGTTTTGAACATCAATATAGCAGGGATCAAAGCAGCATTTTAACAAGCTGTTGGAGTTGATCAGCATAAATGGCAGTGGCGGGATTCAAACCAACAGATGCAAAGTCACATGAAAAGGGTTTCATGATCCCTCTCCGACTCGCACAGCTGCTGGCATGTGTCCGGCTACAATATCAATTTTGCAGCAGATAATGATAGCCCATCAAGGCAGACAAAAACCAATGGTAAGTTAGGTCTATCTTCTCAGACTCTTTCAGCTACAAATGTATCTGTGACTGCGTGAGAATATATGTTCAGTTATGATTTGGTCAAATAACCATGAGCTGCTTGACATTACTTCAATTTCGATTCTTTCTTTGCTGAAAGATTTCACCCATTGCTCGAATCAGAACAACTTTCACATTTACACGGAACACGAAACACACCGGACTACAGGGAAAATGCACAAAGCTGAGCAGGCCGTGTTCCACATCATACTTGCAGCATAGTTTCAGTCACTGTGCCTGTTTTGCAGAATAAGAGTCCCAAAGAATGTTCTCCACCCTAAAACCGGAGGTAGCATTACAATACGAGAACGAAAAATCACATTGTGAGTATGCACTGAACTCGGGGCCAGTTCGTGATGCCACTTTTGTTCCCTTTTACCTTAACCATGCAATTTGCTGCAGAGATGTTCACACCTGTACATGAGCCACATGGATACCAACTGAGTTGGAAACCTGTGTGGGAAGCGACTCAATAAATTTTGATAAACTCCATGGTGCGAATTAGAAATGCAGTTTTTGTTCACATCAATCTAAAAGGCAGTTTCTGAACACAGTAACAGAAGTCAAAAGGTTCTTTTAGCACCTCACCCCACTCTGGAAGAGGTGTTAACTGCCCTTGAGTGCTTTTTAGACAATAGACAATAGGTGCAGGAATAGGCCACTCAGCGCTTCGAGCCTGCACCAATATTCAATATGATCATGGCTGATCATTCCTAATCAGTATCCGCTTCCTGTCTTATCTCCATAACCCTTGATTCCACTATCTTTGAAAGCTCTCTCCAACTCTTCCTTAAATAAATCCAGAGACTGGGCCTCCACTGCCCTCTAGGGCAGAACATTCCACACAGCCACCAATCACTGGGTGAAGAAGTTTCTCCTCATCTCTGTCCTAAATGGTCTACCCCGTATTTTTAAGCTGTGTCCTCTGGTTCGGCACTCACCCATCAGCAGAAACATGTTTCCTGCTGCCAGAGTGTCCAATCCTTTCATAATTTTATATGTCTCAATCAGATTCCCTCTCAGCCTTCTAAACTACAGGGTATACAAGCCCAGTCGCTTCAGTCTTTCAGTGTAAGGTAATCCCTCCATTCCAGGAATTGACCTCGTGAATCTACGCTGAACTCGCTCAATAGCCAGAATGTCTTTCCTCAAATTTGGAGACCAGAACTGCACACAGTACTCCAGGTGTGGTCTCACCAGGGCCCTGCACAGCTGCAGGAGCACCTCTTTGCTTCTATACTCAATTCCTCTTGATATGAACTCCAACATGATGTTAGCCTTCTTCACTACCTGCTGCATCTGCATAATTGCCTTCATTGACTGGTGTACAAGAACACCCAGATCTCTCTGTACTGCCCATTTACCTAAATTAATTCCATTGCGGTACTAATCTGCCTTCCTGTTCTTGCCACCAAAGTGGATAACCATACATTTATCCACATTAAACTGCATCTGCCATGCATCTGCCCACTCAACTAACTTGTCTAGGTCACCCTGTAATCTCCTAACATCCTCGTCACATTTCACCCTGCCACCTATCTTTGTATCATCAGCAAATTTGCTCATGTTATTGCTGATACCATCCTCTATATCATTAACATATATTGTAAAAAGCTGCGGTCCCAGCACGGATCCCTGTGGTACCCCACTGTTCACTGCCTGCCTTTCCGAAATGGAGCCGTTTATCACTACCAGTTGTTTCCTATCAACCAACCAATTTTCAATCCAATCTAGTACTTTGCCCCCAAACCATGCGCCCTGCGTTTACACACTAACCTCCTATGTTCAGGAATCCGTGGTGCGCTGTGATACCAGCGCATAAGCTTCTTCCCTGTCTTTGAAGCGGGCCGCCTGTGCAAGGAATGCAAATGCGATACTGCTTTTCGTGGAATGATCAGAACGCGGTAACTACACTCTCAAACTGAATGACATATGATCAGAACCAGGTTGGAGAAAACCTTTACAATGCTTTGCACAGTAATTAAATAGAATTACTTTACATTTCACAAAGAGAGCAGATTTGTTCGAGCAATTTCGAAGGCAGGTTTGCAGATGGGAAAGCAAGCAAGAAAGCTCCGTTCTTTCCGTGTAAAAGGCTGCAGTTGAAGAACAAAGCAGTCTCTGCCCATTTTCGAACTGGCGACCTTTCGTGAGTGAGGTGAACTTGATGACCACTGCACAACCGAAACAAGCCACAGACGCCCCTGCAGCGGCTCAGTGGTGTCAAACACTGAAAGTTGATGCCATTCTACGTTTCACCTTTATGTTTCCAAGATGTCCAGTGTAATTGACATCTTGAAAACGTAAAAACAAGACAAGTGAAATTGATGCCAAGATTTAGACAAGGATGTCGTCAATGCTTGGACCGTAGGGCGAGGGGGAATAGGCTGGGACAACTTTCCCTGCAGCGAAACCGCTGCGACATGATCTTATGGAAGGGTTGTAAACTGAGTACATAAGTGTTTTACCCAAGCTGGGGGGAGGTGAAAACTCGAGAGCATAGGTTTAAGGTGAGTGGGCTGAATTTGACAAAGGACCTAAGGCACATTTCCCACACAGAAGGTTGTGCGTGTATGGAATGTGCAACCAGAGGAAGTGGAGGAGGCTATTACGCTCAGAAAATTGCAAAGGTAATCGGATGAGTTTCTGGATCGAATGTGGTTAGAGGGATTGTGGCCAAATGCTGGGGAACGGGATTTGTTTAATTTTGGCTATTTGCAGAACATGGATGAGATACACCGAAGTATCTGTTTCCACGCGGTGTACCCCAATAATCTTGTGTTGCTTTCACCGGTTTTAAACGATTACTTTTTAGCGGAGCTTGCCTTCGCAGTCTGTGGCACAATCATTTAGTCTGTTCGACTGCTCACGGGAACTGAGGTATGGTGAAACACGGCAGAAACGAAAGACTTCCTTACGTTTGCTTCGACCATACTTCGTGAAATTTTCCCAGATCCTCAGTTGAGGATTTTTGCAGCTGCAAGTTACCTCAGAAACCCTGTTAACACGTAATGTATTGAGAGAATCGCAAAACACAATGAATTTAACACAAAACACAAACAAAACTGGCATACCGAATGCATCTTCAGACACAGCGAAGCATGAATGCTAAATGTGAGCCATGAAGTAATCTCACCACTCACAACAGGGCAATTCCAAACTACTCTTTCAAACATACTGCTCTGGAACAACGCAGTTGCTTTGGAGTCAGCAACAGCGCAGAACTCAATTGCACGTTTTGATCAATGACTCATGTTGCTTATGCAATCTTCGTTTGACAGCATATTTAGCAAGTTATCACGCCTTCCTGCAGCGTTTGTCAGCAACAGATCAGCTGCTAAGATGACTGCTTCAGACAGCATGCTACATCCTACATGTCAAAATGGAAATGGTGCAAAAGTTTACCGGCTGAACACTCTCTCACTGTTTTGCCTGGCGCGTCAGAGGCTGGGAGCTGATTTTATGGAGGTTTATCAATCATGAGGGGCATGAATCGGTTAAATAGATAAATTCCTTTCGCTCAGGTGGGACAGTGCAGAACGAGAGGGTATACATCTGGTGTGGGAGGGTGAGAATTCGAAAGGCAGTGAGGAGCAACGGCTTGATGCAGAGGATGGTGCGTGTCTGCAATAAGTTGCCAGACCAGCTGATAAAGGCTGGTAAAATTCCAATACCTTTAAGGAATTTGGACGTGTATTTGAATAGGAAGGGTTTAGAGAGACATGGGTCAAGTGCATGCAATCACGGCTGGATCAGTTGAGGATATCTGTTCGGAATGGACGAATTCAAACGAAGACTGTGTTTTCAGCGCTGTCCGCACCTAATGGCTCTATGATATTGCAGGTGAAATGATGAAAAAGATAAATAAAATAATGAAGTAAATTTGTCTGAAGTTATTAAATTCAAACAACTTCAGATAATTTTATTTCAATTATTTTATTCATCTTATTTATTTGTGATTTTTTTTCACTGTTCTGTACCTATTATTTCTTGATTGTCTCTCTTTCAGTCGCTTCCCACTCTGTCAATAAATTTTCCCTCTACTCTTCCCGCTTTGCTACGCTTCTCCCCTGTTTTCCATTTTGTCTCTGCTTCACCCATCCCCCACATATTTTATCACAAGGAAACACATTTGACGTGGGCATTGCCGATAAGACTCAAAACACAGAATTAGAGATGATATAAATATTGTGTCTACGATCTTTTTATTTTTCACTCCATAAACTAATCAATCCATTGGGTAAAGTTTCTTCTTTTATATCAGAAATACAGCCGAGTCTGATTTTGTGTGTGTGCACGCATGTGTCTGTTTCTCCCTCTATTTGTGTGTGTGTGTGTGTGTGTGTGTGTGTGTGAGAGAGAGAGAGAGAGAGAGAGAGACAGAGAGACAGAGAGACAGAGTATGCGATAGATTTTCTGCCTCTGCCTGAGATCGCATAATCAGGTGAGTATTTATGTTTTTATGTTATTGTTGGTTATATTATTCAAGTATTGCATCTTCATGATATAAGCTGTGTTCCGTTTCCAAATCACTAATGTGTTTTAAAAGACGCCTGGCTGATAAAACTCGTTATTTCAACCTGACACGGATCTGATATTTAATTCACTGAATATACAGTCTCTCAACTTTGCACCTTCTCTCTATCGTCCTGTCTATTTGTGTTCCCCTGAGCAGCTTCACTTCACTTAACTGTGCCCTCTAAAGTTCCTCCCTTGGACACCTACCCGATATAAAGTTCACTTTGTCACTCCAATCGTGTTCAATACCTTCGCCCTCAGAATGTCTGTGGACCAGCAGCGGAAAAATAAAACAAAGTAAACTGCACAGAATACAACGAGACGTGAATTGAGAACCTGCAGGAGATCCCACAGGATGCAGTGAGCATTGATTGTCGAAAAAGTGCATGTTTATCAATATGGTCCCAATGATGTGGGTTACTTTGAACTGGATAGTGTCAAATCTGTTGAATGTTGTTGAAAGTCACTCTTCCAGTCAAATGGAGATCTGGTGGTCTGGAGGTGCGTTGGTCTCTGCAAACTTTCTCTCATCTGAATTGCTCTTGGAGACACAGTATTTACATCAATGCCCCTGTTCAGTTTCTAGTCAATGGTAACTGCCAAGATGCTGGTCATAAGAAATTTAATATCAATAATGTCTAAGAAGAACAAGGATGAACAATTAACATGTCTGTTTCTAGAGATAATCATTGAATATGACTTGACATTTTTCTGCACAAGTCAGGATATGTTCCAAGTTTTGCACCGTGTGGGCATGGATTGCTTCAACAGTTAACGAGTCCCAAATGGAAATTAACATTTTACAATGGTTAGTCAGACTTGTACTTCCAAACATATGTTGGAAGAAGTGTCATTCGTTAAACAACTGAAAGTGGTTGGACCACGGACATGACCCTAAGGGAGAGTAGGGTTTCGGGACGCAGTAACCAATTGAATGTGACCTTTAGGTGCAGTTACTCACACTTCACCTATGGAGTTTCCAGTTTTTTACCTATGTGTGCAAAGATATTTTAATGAGGTCAAGAAACAACTGGCCCTGTCTAAAACAATCCAGACCACATTGAACATATTAGAGTTTTACCAGTGCTGCTGAACAGTGATCCTTTCTGTCACTTTGGTCATCACGGAAAGTAGACAAGTCAGGTGGCAAATGGCTGGTTTGCAGTTTTCGCTCTGATGATACATTTGGACATACTTGGAAAATTTGCTTCATTGTCAGATTAATCCCAATGTTTTCGCTCACGTGTAACACCTTGGCTGGGTGTAGCATTATGGAATAGATTTGGAAAGACTTTCTGATGCAATATTTAACATTGGCACCTGCCCCAAACCATTTTATTACATCAGGTCAAACATGGGCCAGAACACCTCGTATTGAATCTCGATGATTTCCACCTTCACCACACCTTGTTACTGGCACATCTCTTTCCCACGTTCAGAAACATTCAGAGGAGAACTGAGGGATAAGTGTCATAGACTATGAATTTGGAGAATCCCTCTTTATATTGCTCTCACTTGTGCACTTTTTCTCTCTCGCACACTCTCTGACCATCTCTCAGAAGTATTGTTATGACTGTTGCACTGAGTGTAAAAGAAAACATCAGGAACACCGTGGAGCACTTTCATCCTCAAAACAACTTGGAACATCTTCTGTCTCTGTCAACCTGAAGTGTCCTACAATTCTTTTCCTTGTTCACTGCAATGCCAATTCGCGTGACATCTGCAAAATTGCAAGTTATGTCCTGAGAACCTAAGTGCAATGACTGTAAAGTTGACAATCAGGTGGACCTCATGGAATTATTTCCCTGAAAACAACTGTTAACCTTTTCCAATCAGGGAGCCCTGGCTGACTGATTTAAAAAAGGTGTGTCACCAACACTCTGGAGTTGTTCAGGGAGAGGTGGATGTCGTAGGGAGTGAAGTGCATTATTTTCCCCTCCAACTCAATTTTTATTTAATCCCTGCCCTCACCTTCACTGTTTGATCACACAGCATTGCCCCTTTGTGAAGGGCAGTGATTGTCACTGGTCACTCGGGTGTTTTCCTATCTTCCTGGGGTTGGAAATTGAATAAAGATTCGTGCACATTGTGCCTCTCTCTGTGTCTCATACCTGCACACACACGACATGGGTGTTGCGGAAAAAAAATCAAAAAGAAGTGTCGCCAACACCCTGGAGTTGTTCAGGGAGAGGTGGCAGCCGCAGCCTGTGGGGTGCATTCTCTCCCCCTCAAACTCTATTTTGATTTCATCCCTTCCATGCCCTCCCTTTCACTGTTTGATTATGCAGCATTGCCATTTGATGTCAAAGTCACTGCTTGTCACTGGCCATTCTGGTCTTTCCTTTCTTCTTGGTGGTGGAAACTGAATACAGATTCCTGTACCGTATGTCTTTCACTGTGTCTCACACCTGCACACCCACAACATGGGTGCTGCGGAAGAAAATAAGCACTACCACAGTTAGGCAGTAGTGTGCTGTTTAAAAAAGACAAAAAAGAAAAGAAAAATAGAAAAAATAAATTAAAAGAAGTGTCACCAACACCATGGAGGTGTTCAGGGAGAGACGGGCATCGCATGCATTGGACTCCATTCTTTCCCCCTCTAACTCAATTTCGATTTAATCCCTTCCCTTCCCTCCCCTTCACTGTTGGATCATGCAGCATTGCCATTTGATGTCAAAGGCACTGCTTGGCACTGGCCACTTTGGTGTTCCCTTTCTTCTTGGTGGTGGAAATTTGAATAAAGATTTATACACCTTGTGTCTTTCACTGTGTCTCACGCCTGCACACAGACAACATGGGTGCTGAGGGAAAATGAGAAAAAAAATATCCGATGTCTTGACAATGTGAGAGCTGGCTTTGCCGGCATTGAAGCAGTGCAAAGGACCTTACACACGTAATTAAAGGATGCCTTAGAGGTGGGATACTAGCCTCTGTGGCGTTATTTCAACAAGTCCTTTCATGTTCTGAATACGAGCTGTTGTCAGTGAGTATCATCTCCCGGAAACACACATTGAGACGTTGTGTCCGGAATGATTGCCATTGTTATTGTATTATTTTTACTGAATTCGACATTGTAGTGTAATAGATCACATCTCTAAGAAAAAAAAATCGTTAATTGAATATCAACGACCTTTCAAATGTAGAGCAATTACAAAATGAACGGGCTGTACTAGTCTTAGATCATATCCACAACTACATCCTCATGAACGAGCGGAAGCACTGTTTTTCTGTCCCAGTACAGATCTGACAATTTTTGCCCATCTCGATTTTGCACTTATTAAGATCTGAACCATTTCCTGTGCCGTTGTCTTTTTTGTCATTTCTTGTAGTATTCCTGAATCTCAGTCATAATCACATCAATTGACACATGGTCTGGTCAACATTGTGAGGATTTTGAGAGGGAAATGTCGAGCGAATTGCCCTAATTCCAGAGAGGTGTTCACACATCGAGCTCGAATGAGACAACAGATGGTGAGTTTAACCTAAGGATCATCACGACTCTCGACATCTCACTCCAGTCGTCCAGCCAAATGCGCTAACTAACTCTGACTTATGATGTTTTGATTGCGGGAGTGGCGGTTAAACTGTTACGCAAGATTGTTCAGCCCAGAACACGATCTTGAGGAATTCCTGAAATGTCGTCATAGAGCGTAGATGGCAGATATTCCACAACTACGTAAATGTCTGTGAGTCTATAGTCAAGTGTAGCCCAGCCGCCGTAAGTATATGCGTTTTCTTGCCCGAATGAGCATTAGTGGACCAGATGGATTTTTACGAGAATTCACAATAGTTTGATGGTCATCGTGAGAGTCACAATTCCATATAAATATTAAATTAAAGTTCGAGCATGATATTATTTGAAACATGTCCATAATAATACTTTGGAAGCATCTGAATATGAGACAATTCGATGGCTGAACTTTGCAAGCATAGACATTGACTATGAGAGCATTAAGTTATAGATGGCGTGAAATGTGTTAAGTGCATTCTGAGAAGTTTCATCATGCAATCGATAGAGCGTCCTATACGGGAAGGGATAAAGCTACACCTACTCTTGGGACATAGGGCAAAACAGGTGTCAGAGGTGACAGTGGTGGATCAGTTTGGGACCAGTGAACAAAGTTATATTAATTTTAATATCGTTATGGAGAGGTACAAAATTGGTCCATATGTTCAAGTTCTGAATTGGGTAAAGGTGAATTTTGATGGAATTGGATAGGAGCTTGCAGGGGTTCATTGGAATAGCTTGTTTGCAAGCAACGGAACCAAGAGCAAGTGGGAGTTGTATAGTAGTGAGATACCGAGAGTTCAAGGTATATAAGCAAATGTGAGGGGGCGACATGTTTGACAGGAACAGGGAACGCGGGATGACCAGAGATATTGACGGTAAAGCCAGAAAAAAAGGGGAGATGCCACAGTACAGGCAGATGGTATCAAGCCAACCACAGGAGGGATATGGGATTACAGGTGTTTATGCTGAAGAAGGAAATCGGGGGTCACGAGATACCTTTGCCTGAGAAGATTAGAGTAAACACTATTTAAGTGTTTTAAATAAAAAAGTAATAACTAAAGAAATGAAAGGAACACCGAAGGGCCAAAGTGGATATGTATGTTTCGAACTGCAGGACAGGGGCGAGATCGTCAATGCTTGACTCTGTATATCCTGTGGCGAAATGCATGAAGACTTCGAAATTTGGTGGCAGTCATTACCACAGAAGAGGAGGTGTTGGAGTTATTAAAATGTACTGAGGTGGATAAAACTCCTGGTCGTGACCAAATACATCCAAAAACACTGTAAGTGGCGAGAGAAGAAATTTTGAGGGCCGTGGCTGATGTTTTGGCGTCATTGTAAGGGTGAGGTTCAGGAAAACTGAAGGTTCGCTAATGTTGGTACGCTCATTCAAGAGCAGCTGAACAGGATATCCTGGAGATGATGGACCAGTAAGCTTACCCTCTGTGGTGGGTAAGTTAATTGAAAACATACTGTGAAAAAAGAAACACATGCATTTGTAAAGGTAGTTTTTTTATGAGTAGTCAGCGAGACTTTGTGCATGGGCGATCATGCCCCAAAAAGTTGTTGCAGTGTTTTGATGATGTGACCAGAAAGGTTGGCCAGGGCAGGGCGATAGACAGAATCCATATCGATTTCAGTAAAACATTTGATAATGTTGCGTGTGGTCGATTGCTCTGAATGGTTAGATCACGTAGAATCCAGTGGTGCAAGCAAATTGCGTACAAAATTGGCTTGATGGATGGCAGGAAGTAGACAGTATGACTGCAAAGATGCTTGAGAGATTGGAGGCCTGTTATTTTTGGTATTCCCTTTCGGTAGGTGTTGGTCCCGTTGCTGTCTGTTACCCATATCAATGATTTCGATAAGAATGTCCAAGGCATGTTTAATAAGTGTGCAGATGACACTAAAATGAGGCGAGATTGTGGACAGTCAGGAAGGTTGTCAGAAATTACAGCAGCAACTTGAGCACTTTCCTGTAGAAGTGATCCAAGAAATGGCAATTGGAGTTTAATATACATCAGCGTGAGGTCTTGTATTTTGGAAAGTCAAAGCCAGGTCAGAGTTTCACAAGGAATGGGAGGGCCTTATGGACAGTAATGGAACAGAATGTTCTTTGGAGTTCAGGTGCACTCTTTTCTGGAAGTGGATTCACAGGTAGAAAAGGCATTGAAGTAGTTTTTTGGCACATTGGCCTTCAACAGTTAAAGCTGTTGGCTATAATGCTTGCGAGGTAATTTTGCAGTTGTACACGACATTAGTGATCTGCACTTCTAATACTGTGCTCATTTCTGACAACCTTATGATAGGAAGGATGTTATTAAACTGGAAAGAAGGCAGAAAAATGTACAAGTATGTTGGCAGGACTCAACGGTCTGAGTTGTTCCTGATGAAGGACCTTTCCCCGAAAAGTCAACTTCCCTGACCGATGTTGCCTGATCTGCTGCACTTTTCCAGCACTACTCGAATCTTGACTCTAAACCTCAGCATCTGCAGTAACCACGTTCGCTGCGTTATGGAGAGAGTTCGGACAAGCTCGAACATTTTTCTTTCGAGTGTTCGAGACTGAGGGCTACCTCATAGAGGTCTACAAGATCACGAGAAACATGGATGTGGTCAAAGCACTCAGGCTGTTTCCAAAGGTGTTGGGATCACAGACTAGAGAGCATCAGTTTAAAGGGAAAGCTTAAAAGAGAACCTGAGGGGAAACTTTTTTGACAAAAAGGGTGGTACATACTGAGTTGCCAATAGAAATGGTTGAAGCTGGTACATTAAAAACACTGAAAAGGTTTTTGGATAAGTACATGAGCAGAAAAGATTTAGAAGGGTATGGGTCAAGTGGAGGGAAATGAGACTATCGCGAATGGACATGTTGGTCGGCGTGAACTGGTTTGGACCAAAGTGCCTGTCTCCATGCCGTAAGGCACTATGACTGTATGACTCTAAACACTTAAGCATTAGTGAGGAGTAGGGTGTTGGAAGATCAGAACCTATCAAGAAATCTTAAAAACAAAGGAAAATTTACAATGATTGTGAAATGGACCAGGCTAGACTTCCGCAAAATACTCAAAATATTAACAGAGTCCTTAATTGCATTCGTTTCATTACGCAGGTATATTTTGACACTGCCGGAGAGATGCAGCTGGCCAACTAACTTTATGTAAATGATTACCGAATGAAACACAAACTAAAGAGAACAGAAAACCGAATAAATTAACTTATCCTCAACATAACAGACTGTACCAAGTTAACGAAGCTGTTCCAAATATTGCAACAATCCCTGAAACACCCCCTGGCACAAACGGCAAAATCAAACCCAGGTTCTTCAAGGAGAGCAGTCAGAGAGAGAGAGAGAGAAGGATGATCAGCCTGCTTCTTTGTGGTCGAGCAGCTTTTAGAACAGTACTTCTGAAAACAAAACCAGAGTAGAGTAAATGCTGAGCTGGAAGAACTGATGACTCCCCGTTTATTGGATAAGTGTTTGTTTTTCAAAACTTCAAAGACTTTGCCTGAGGTCGTACCAATACTCAAATGAGTGTTGAAATTCTTCAACTTAGTCTATTTTGGGTCTGTGACTTTTGCAATCTCTCCGAAAAAGAAACAAGGATAACCTAGCCTTGTTTAAGGAGTAGCTTCATCGCACCACCCCCCTCCCCCACACCCCACCGATTAAAAAAGTGGACCATCAATGTCAAAAGATAGCTTCACGGTAAAACCCCGGAATCTTAAATAGTTATTGCACGACGCACACACATGTATACAATACACTGCCGATAAACATGCAAACATGTACCACGACATTTTGTTTCATTCTGTTTTCGTATTGCCAACGAATTACTTCGTTTCTCATTAAGGCCTCCACAATGCGTAGGCAAGCACTTTGCTTCATCTTTTTCAGCTCGAATCCCTCACTCCACTGGTATAAGAATTGGGAGTGTGATGGAGCATGTCCTAATTGCCTGGATTGGTGCAGCTTCTAGAACACTCAAGAAACCGAACACCATTCAGCACAAAACAGCGCGCGCCATTGGCACCATATCCACAAATATCCCCACCTTCCAGCATGAATGCTCAGCTGGAATCGTGTGTAGCATCTGCAAAATTCACAACTGAAATTCAGCAAAATTCCTTAGAAAGCACCTTCCAAACATCCGACCACTTCGAAGAGATGGTCAAAGGCAACATTTATATGAGAGCACCACCTGCTACCAGTTCCCCTCCAAGTCATTCGCCATTATGTCTTGGAAATGTACCGCCATTAAAAATCATGGAATGCCCAAACGACCTAATTTGCTGGCCTACCTCAAGCATTTGGACACCAACAGTTCAAGAACGTATTTCATTGCCATCTTCTCCGGGTAAACTGAGGCAGCTAATAAACACTGACACAGCCAGTGATGCCCACATCTCTCGAGTGACTAAAAAGAATTCATTCCATGGTCTGGAAATCACGCACGCCTTCTGTGGATTTCATGCAGGAGTTTTGTTTTTTCTGGTATGCCAGAAATTCGTGTAACCAGGTATTTTACCGCGTTGTTGATCTTAGCTCTGAACCTTGACAATGTTGCAGCAGAACTAAATACATTTGGGCAACAACTTCGGTTTCACAGCATGAATCAAACTGGACTGGAATGATGTAGAAAAAGGAGGGAATGATCAATATTGAACAAATCTACAACATTGATTAGTCACAGGAGTAAAATGTTCCTAGATATGCTGAAGAGCTAAAGCACAGATTTCCTTCTGCTGTCCATCTACGATTCTTTTTTATTCTCTCCTTTGCTTTCACCCTCCAGCCTCTTCTGAACTCAACTGGTCGCTGCAATGTGGCTCAGAGGGGTTAGCAACAAAATTAAAGTGAATACCAGCTAAGGGTTTCAAAACGATACCAGCCAATCTAAAGCCACCCACCAAGTCTCAGTAAAGTAGCTTGAAATTATTTGTCACTAGAAAGTCATATTGTTAATTATTACACAAGCTGCATATTGAAAATAGAAGGGGATGTTAATCAAACACAGCAGGGGGGCAGGCTGATGCAAGAAACACAGTTGGCGTTTTCTCAGTGCAATATTTTGTACTCAGCTTCTGATAACAAATGGTCACAAATCGGTGAAAGGATAAAGTGACAGTGAAACAAATAGATCAATCTCTGGCTGGAGGACACAGAACCCCAGCAATAATTCACACAGGAAAGATTGTAAGTAATAATAAGGAAATATGCACAATTTAACCTCAGTAATAAGGTCATCAGGTTGGCACCTTCAATAACCAACAAGTCGTGTATCGTGCAAAGGGAAGTACCAGATTTTCCGTGGGGAATGACTGCAAATGGCAGCAAAATAACTGTGGATGTCAAATGGGAAACGATACAATGGATTGCTGATCAGATTCTAACTCTGCCTGTTCCAGAGACCACAGTGAAGTTTTTCCAACAAAACCAAGGGCAATGTGTGAGGAGAAGTGGCTGTGGTTGAATGATTTTGAATATTAACATTTTCCACCATCTCGGATTGTCATCCAGCCCATTGACGCTAGGGGCCATGGGGTTGGAGAGAGCATTAGGTCATTGACCCTTCTCGGAGAGCAAAAGGAAGCATGTGAGTTGTTTGGTTGCAAAATAACTATTTCAATGACTGTAATAGATTCCGACAGGTCTCAGCTTCAACTCTGACATGCGCAGAATCGCAATAGAAACTTTGCTTCGAATTCAGGCATTCGTCTGTTGAGAAACCATATTCTCCCCTTCCACTTGGCTTACTTCATCCCATGCTTTTAGAATTGGATCAAATCTTTATCAGATGCACAAGTTGCCCAGAACAGCGGTAATCTCAAAACGTGTAAGACTTCACACAAGCCTACTCAAATGTCTTTCACAAGTGAAGCATCTAAACTGCGTGACATTGTCAGAATGTTTGGACTGCTGTGACATTTTCGCCGTAGATGACACATCTGTACATGATAAATGACTCGACGTGCAGGATTCAGGAAGTAAATCTGTCACGATGTGAATCTCCTGACCGGAGAAGTTGAGGAGAGACAGAATTCCAGATGGTTGGTAGCTTGATGAAGGTTTACAACTCAAAACGGGGTGTATATCATCCAATTCCTTTGCTTAGCAAAAGGAAAACTGCTGCAGATTTAAATGTTAGAATTCATACAACGTCTCCTGCCGCTTCTGGAAGTGTCCAAGAGCTATCCCATCCTTTCCGTGCAGAAACGATTCATAACATCTCTCCTGAACACTCCAGCACTTATTCTTAAACTCTGCTCCCTCATCCTAGAAACACCAACAAATAGAAATATTCAACATTTCCTGTCTTTCACTGCTAATATCTTGTCAGACTTCAATCAGATCACCACTTAATCTTAAAAATTCGTTAGAAAATATGCCTCATTTGCAAAACAATTTCAAAACTTTCTCTGTACATCTGGCGTAATCAGTGGAAGAGAAACTAGAGTTAAAATGTCGGGTCTAGTGACCCTTCATCAGATCTAACTTGCATGATCTCTCCTCATAGCTTAACATCATAAAAAACCGAAAAATATGAGAGAATACTGAGATCAGAAAATGCTGCAAAAGTAGTGAAGTTGGAACTCTCTGTCAGTGATGAATTGTACCGAGAATGCTGCTCAGTGTATTACTGTAACTGTTCCGATGTCAGGATAATGCTGACCACTCAGTGAGCTGGGGACATTATTGGTCAAAATCTGAAGCCAGAGAACAGGTCAGCAGCAGAGTAAAACTAGTTCAATCATCATAATATCTTGCCAGTGATGCCAATAAAAGCAAAGACGTTTTAGAACAATCTACGAGATCAATTAGTTGATTCATTTTTTTCTGTGCGAGGTGATCTGTCTCTTCAAGTAGCTGACATACTCATTGTTTGAAATTCTGAACTGATGCATTTCCAGAGATGCTGCCTTGTCCTTCATGGAAGCTCCTTGGGGAGATAGAGTGTGCAGTGATATTCAGCGGTATTGCTGTCTTTCAGGTTTTTTTTTTAATTGAACTAACTCATTACAGTAATGAGTGTAAGTCCAGTTATGGAGCATAGCGTCTCAGTACATCGTCATCAAACAGTGAAAACCGTGTTTGGAATCTGCCAGCTATAATGCTGACCATTCAAACACCACGAGTCCCATCCCGAGATCACAAATTATTGCAGCTGATTATCCGTCAAGCCACTTTACTCCAAGTGTGGAAATGTGTCTCAGAGATGTCCTTCTGTTCTTTAGGTTTGGAGCTGACCGTTTTAACAAGGAGCATTTGACTCAAATGTTCTTACATACTGAATGTGAAAATTGCTGTCGGGGTCAGAACGTATTCTCCATCCAACATTTCCCAGGATATGGTGTCACATGAAGGACTATGTGAGGAGAACATGCTGCCTTTACTGAGGGAAGGGGACTCAGTGAAAGAAAATGGGCGTCCAACAATGGAAACATCACTGGTCTATCTCAAAGTGTTACTGCCCATCCAGAGACATCACTGAAATCCCTCTTATTATGGTAAAAAAACAATGGCTGCAGATGCTGGAAATCAGATTCTGGATCAGTGGTGCTGGAAGCGAACAGCAGTTCAGGCAGCATCCAACGAGCAGCGAAATCGACATTTTGGACAAAAGCACTTCATCAGGGTAAAGGCAGTGAGCTGGAAGCATAGAGAGATAAGCTCGAGCAAGGTGGGGGTGTGGAGAGAGTAGCATAGAGTACAATGGGTGAGTGGGGGAGGAGATAAAGGTGATAGGTTAGGGAGGAGAAGGTAGAGTGGATAGGTGGAAAAGGAGCTAGGTGGATCAGACAAGACTGGACAAGTCATGCCGACAGTGTTGAGCTGGAAGTTTGAAACTAGGATGAGGTGGGGGAAGGGGAAATGAGGAAACTGGTGAAGTCCACATTGATGCGCTGGGGTTGAAGTGTTCCGAGGCGGAAGATGAGGTGTTCTTCCTCCAGGCGTCTGGTGGTGAGGGAGCAGCGGTGAAGGAGGCCCGAGGACCTCCATGTCCTCGGCAGAGTGGGAGGGGGAGTTGAAATGTTGGGCCACGGGGCTGTGTGGTTGATTGTGCGGGTGCCTCGGAGATGATTCCTAAAGCGCTCTGCTAGGAGGCGCCCAGTCTCCCCAATGTAGAGGAGAACGCATACAATAAATGATATTAGTGGATGTGCAGGTAAAACTTTGATGGATGTGGAAGGCTCCTTTAGGGCCTTGGATAGAGGTGAAGGAGGAGGTGTGGGAACAGGTTTTACAGTTCCTGCGGTGGCAGCGGAAAGTGCCCGGATGGGATGGTGGGTCGTAGGGGGGCCAGGATCTGACCAGGTAGTCACGGAGGGAACGGTCACTTTGGAAGGCGGAAAGGGGTGGGGAGGGAAATATATCCCTGGTGGTGGGGTCTTTTTGGAGGTGGCAGAAATGTTGGCGGATGATTTGGTTTATGCGAAGGTTCGTAAGGTGGAAGGTGAGCACCAGGGGCGTTCTGGCTTGGTTATGGTTGGAGGGGTGTGGTCTGTTGGCAGAGGTGCGGGATGTGGACGAGATGCATTGGAGGGCATCTTTAACAACGTGGGAATGAAAACTGCGGTCTCTAAAGAAGGAGGCCAGCTGGTGTGCTCTATGGTGGAACTGGCCCTCCTGGGAACAGATACGGAGGAGGCAGAGGAATTGGGAATACGGGATAGCATTTTGTGCAAGAGATAGGGTGAGAAGAGGTGTAATTCAGGGAGCTGTGGGAGTCGGTGGGTTTTTAAAACGTGTCAGTGTCAAGTCGGTGGTCATTAATGGAGATGGAGAGGTCCAGGAAAGGGAGGGAGGTGTCAGAGGTGGTCCAGGTAAATTTCAGGTCAGGGTGGAATGTGTTGGTGAAGTTGATGAATTGATCAACCTCCTCGCGGGAGCACGAGATGGCGCCAATGCCGTCATCAATGTAGCGGAGGAAGAGATGGGGAGTGGTGCCGGTGTAATGACGGAAGATCAACTGTTCTACGCAGCCAACAAAGAGACAGGCATAGCTGGGGCCCATACGTGTGCCCATGGCTACCCCTTTGGCCTGGAGGAAGTGGGAGGATTGAAAGGAGAAATTGTTAAGGGTGAGGACATTTCGGCCAAACGAATGAGAGTGTCGGTGGAAGGGTACTGTTGGGGACGTCTGGAGAGGAAAAACGGAGGGCTTGGAGGCCCTGGTCATGGCGGATGGAGGTGTAGAGGGATTGGATATCCATGGTGATGATGAGGCGTTGGGGGCCGGGGAAACGGAAGTCCTGGAGGAGGTGGAGGGCGTGGATGGTGTCTCGAATGTATGTGGGGTGTTCCTGGACTAGCGTGGATAGGACAGTGTCAAGGTAGGTAGAGATGAGTTCAGTGGGGCAGGAGCATACTGAGACAATGGGGCGGCCAGGATGGTCAGGCTTGTGGATCTTGGGATGGAGGTAGAACCGGGCAGTGCGGGGTTCCCGGACTATGAGGCTGGCAGCTGTGGGTGGGAGATCTCCTAAGGTGATGAGGTTCTGTATGGCCTGGGTGATGATGGTTTGGTGATGGGGTGGGGTCATGGTCGAGAAGGCAGTACGAAGAGGTGTCCTCGAGTTGGTGTTTTGCTTCAGCGGTGTAGAGGTCGGTGCGCCAGACTACCACTGCACCCCCTTTATTGGCTGGCTTAATGGTGAGGTTGGGATTGGAGCATTGGGATTGGAGGGCTGCACGTTGTGAGGGTGATAGGTTAGAGTGGGGGAGGGGGTTAGAGAGGTTGAGGTGGTTAATGTCCCGGCAGCAATTGGAAACGAAGAGGTCGAGGGCAGCTAAGAGGCCAGTGCGGGGTGTCCAGGTGGATGCAGTGTGTTGGAGGTGGGCGAAGTGGTCCTTGGAAGGTGGCGGGAGTCATGATTGTGAAAGTCAGCTCGGAGGCGGAAGCGATGGAAGAATTCTTCGACGTCACAGCGTGTATTAAATTCATTGATGCCTGGACGGAGGGGGATGAAGGTGGGTCTTTTGCTGGGGACTGATCGTTCGTCCTCAGTGAGGGGAAAGTCTGGAGCAATGGTAAAAACTCGGCTGGGAGCTGGGATCTGGTGTGGCGGTGGAGCTGGGAGTGGGTTCGGAGCGAGTATCTGGAGTGGGTGTGATAGTGCGGAGAATGGGGTTGAAGTCATGAGCAGGGGTAATGTGCCCCTCAAGGTTCTGGGGAGGTGGGGACAGTGACAGTGGGGTCTGTGGGGTGCGTGTCAGCAAACTGCAGGTGAGTGGCGCTGGTGGGGGCGGAAGTGGTGGCAGACAAGGCAGAAGGGGTGGCGGAAGTCACTGAGCGTGTGGCATCAACAATGATGTGAGGGCCGGAAGTGGCTTTGGGAGTGGCCATGATGGGGGCGGAAGTGACACCATCAATCAGCGTGGTGTGTTAGCTGCATCAGCCGCATGGCTAATGGCGTTTCTGAGTCCAGGGGAATCTTCTGGAAAGTTTGAGGAGCGCTGGTTATGGAGGTGGGTGGATAAAAGTTTGCTGTACTTGCAGATTTTGATGTTTGAGATGGAATTGAAGTACTGTTTGTTGGATCCTGAATCCCTCTGATTCTCCCTGTTCATCTTGATAAATCACTGAGCATGCGTGTGCTTCTGTGTTTGGAATGTGTGTTGGAGACAGTGCAAACAGAGTTTAACATTTACATCTCTATTTGGATTGTGCCTTGCCTTTAAATATTTGTCTGCAATATTACCGATCAAGTTTCCTGTGCTATTCTTCTCCCTGAAATGTTTGATGCAGATAGTGTGGAGAGTGGTTTAATCTGTCTCTAACTCCATTCTCTACCTGTTGTTTTGAGTTATAGATGAGGATATATTCGGGAAGATGAATGTTGAATCCTTTATTTGCTCTGGTGTTTTTAGCTGGGAACACTGATTATCTGGACAAACACAACTGAGCTCGGGTTCCCAGTCAAACAGCCGTCTGTCACTCCCCTTTATGTCCTATTACTCAGCCAGTTTCTGATCCATCTTGACAATATTCCTTCAAACCCATGTGCTTTCACTTTCTTAATCAGTCTCCCATGCAAGACCTTGTCAAAAGCCTTGCTAAATAGATGTATTTGATGTATAGAAACTGCATCAAACGAACTTCCTTCATCCACACACATCTCCATGTTTACAAAAGAAGTTCTAAACATTTGTTATGTATGACCTCTATCTAAAAGAAAACCCGTGCTGTTTATCCTTAATCAACTTTACCGTTCCAATGGGTATTAATTCTCCTCTTCTGAAAGTTCATTTCAATACTTTAACTCCGAGATACATGATTCCCTGGTTCATCTCTGAGGCCATTCTCAAAATATTGGAACCGCATTTTTCGTCCTCCAGTCATGTGGCACTTGCCCAGTTGCCATACATAAGTTGAAAATTCCAGCTGTGGGCGTGTCCTTTCAGGGAAATGTCGTATCCCGAATCCTCTGAAAATAAAAAAAATCATTTTATGTATCACTAATGACCAACCTTTAAGCTCAGAATGAATCTCCCACAAGGCAACTGGATGTTACAGAAATAGCAGCTGGAGGGGCATGCAGAAGTAAAGAAGGGAGGTGACTGACCCTCATTCTCAGCCGCATCACTGATCATTCGCCCAGTCCTGGGGGACCACGACTGAGTAGGAAATACTAACAAATGGTCAGTAGCTATTACTAAGTGAAGGCGCAAAGAACTGTCACAGCCACATTATTGATTAATATTCATCCACTCCACTGGCTATGTCTGGAAATGCTATGTGCATTCTGCAATGTAAACATGCTGTAATCTGAGAAAAGTGAGGGTTTGATGAGCTCACTGCTTGATCACGGTGACACCCCTTTAACTAAATGGGTCAAAGTGTGATCTCATAGAAGAACTGTGACCTCACGGTGTACATCACAGAGAGAGATGAAATATCACAATCGGTTTAGAAACTGACTTTGACTTGATGCACGAGGCTGCATGAGTAAATACAGGGAAGACAAAGTCACTGTGCCAACTGGGTCTCTGGCTGATCTCTCCAGTAGTGAATGGGATCACAAAGAAGATCAAAACAGGCTCACTTCACAAATACATCACAACGCTATGAAGAGACTGTCATCAAGATGATCAGGCAGAAGATGGCGAGGTTTAAAAGAGTAGCCAAAAGTTCCTCACCTTGCAGTGACTGAGGCTTTGTGGAAAAATGAGGAACTGGTGTTCAATGATTTATTCTCAGGAGGATGAAGTCTTTCTTAAACTGATAAAACATGAAGAATTGATTTTTAACATGGTTCAGCACGTTTAATCCGAAATGTTACTTGTCTCGTCTGTCTGAGCCAATCCCAGCATCGCTGAAGGATGATATCGAAGTTGAGAGAGTTTCAGGCATTAGAAGTTTTGAAAGAGATAGGGAGGGGCTTAGGCGCTGGAGGATAATCCAGAGATCGGGAGACTACAGAGAAAGGAAGTGGTTACCGAGATGAGGATGTGAATTATACTTGCAGAAGTTTCGAGAAATGGGTTTCTTCATAATGGAGCTAGTGCAGTGGACAGCGAATATGGTTAACTCGCAGAGCAATGAAACCTTCAACAAGCGGGAAAATGGCTGAAGAATGACAGATGATGTTTAATTAAAGTAAATGTGAGGCAGGACTTATGCTCTTAATGGTAAGTGAATTGTCGCTGAGCAAAGGGACTTTGGAATGCAGGCTGATATTTTTTTGAAAGTAGAGTCGAAGGTAGCTAGGATAGTGAATAAGGTATTTGGTATGCGTTCCTTTATTGTTCAGAGCATTGAGGACAGGAGTTGGGAGCTCATGTTGCAGCTGTACATGACATTGATTTGGCCACTCTTTTTTTGGAACATTATGCACATTTCTGGCCTGCCTCATACAGGAAGGATATTATTAAATTTGATAGGGTTCAGAAAAGATTTCCAAGAATGTTGCCAGAGCTGGAAGATTCGATCTGTGAGGAGAGGCTGAATAGACTGGGGCTGTTTTCACCTGGAGCGTCAAAAGCTAAGGGTTGATCAGAAAAAAGTTTTACAAATCATGAGAGGCTTGGATACAGCAAATAGACAAGGTATTGTTTTTCCTGGGGTGGTGGAGTCCAGAACCGGAGGGCAGAAGTGCAGGATTAGAGGGAAAGATTTTAAAGGGATGTAAGGTGCAAAGTTTTCACGCAGATTTTGGTGCATGTATTGGATGAGCTTCTAGAAGAAGTGATGGAGACTGCTACAATAACAACATTTCAAAGTCATCTGGAGAGGTCCATGAATAGGAACGGTTCACAGGAATTCTGGCAGATTGATGCCAAAAGGAACTCGAATAGTTTGGGTTGTCTGGTTGGTATGAATAAATTGGACTGAAAGGCCGTTTTCCATGCTGTACGTCTCTCTGATGTTACGAATCTAGGATGGGAAGTTTCAAGACGAGCGGGTACATTTTTAAGGTAAGAAGACAGATTTAAAGAAGGCATGACAAGTAAACGTTTTGCACAGAGCATCGTTTGCGTGTAGAATAAAAGTCGTGCGGAAGTGGTGGATGCGGGTACAGTTACAACATTGAAAAGACATCACGATACACACATGAATAGGTAACATATAAAGGTTCACGAAACAGGACCAGGCAGGTAAGACTACATTACTTTGGGATTCTGTTGAGAATGGACTTTTTGGACCAAATAGTTATGTTCCATGCTCTATGACTCTGTGATTCTATGATCGTGCCACAAATTATTTTGTACTGATTCCTTCATTGCAGGTTTAACTGTACATTTAATTGTAAGCGGGCAGTTCCAAAGATGGCGATCCTGCAGATTCACAAAGATCATACACAGTTATAAATCACTCTTTTTACCAGATCGCGTCATATTGAAATGTCTGACGTTTTGTCACGAACAGAGAATTGAAAAGTTTTTATTTAAGTTTGATGTTTCATTATCATCAAAGTAATGTGGACGTGTATCGAGTGAAGACATGATCTGAACAGAGTGTGCAGAAACCAGTTTGATGGTGATGACAATGAAATGTGAGAGTTTCCTTCCCTATTCTTTCTAACAGGCTTGAACAGGAAATTATGCTGTGCACCTGAAACAGTATCATGTGACGACCAGATAACTGTATCACATAGAGAAGAAAAATGCATGCTACACGTCAGTAATTGTCTGGAAAACTGCAATCAATATTCAGTATTGTAGAGAGATAATGCATCATTGGTACATTTTCACGCAATCTTTAGTATAGGATAAAATTTACTGTTCCGGAAGGCTCATTTTTTACATGCTCTGTCCAAGTAAAATAGCCGTCAGACACACAGCAAGATCTCTACACATTCCCCAGTAAAGCAATCCGATGTCAGATTACAGAGTAAAGCTCTACCTGCACTATTGGTCTCACGCATTCCCAGAAAAGGTACAACACATGTTGGATAAAGTGAGAGACTCTTCCTGTTTGAAGTACCAATTATTCCCAAGGTAGGCGCTTATTCTGAACTTTCCAGATGGCAAGGAGTGTGTCTTTATGATGAAAATGAGCTCTGTGCTGTGTTATCAAATCAACTGTAGTATAGGAACAAGAAGAAATTGACAGATCTCAAAGCGGTGACATTGTAGAGAGTATATTTGATGAATGGGAGATTGGGTGAAAGAGGGAATACTTTACAATTTGTTTTCGTTGGGTGGGCAATACTCAATACTTGGTTATTAACATGATGCAGCGGATGGAGATTTTTTTGAGACGAAATGGTAAAGAGTTCAACACGTTATAACTGGTCAGAAACTTTTGATTATGCTCAGACATCTCCACCGATAAGAAGTGGTCACCCAGCGAAATATGGGATTCTGGGACGCTCAATGTCCTGGAGAGCAACATATCTCCTGGAAATGTCATAGTCTGCATAAACGTTTCTCCACTTCCTGCAACAAGAGTGGCTGTGCCCCATGCAGGATAGGAGGATTAGAGAAATAACACATTTGTGTAGGTGGTCCCACCATAGTTTCAGGGTGTGCGTGCAAAGTAGGAATGCATGAAAATCCAGAAGTCTACTGAGAGTATCCAAATCTCACACCAGTTTCCTACTTTTGGCACTTGTGATGGAGAGGATTCATCGGTGGAATGCAGACACAGACATATCAGTGACAGCAGGAAACACCTTATCTGAACAAAAATAGAGGGAGAAGAGTGGGCATGCAGTATTGGGATTGTGTTCTTTCAGCAGAGGAACATGCTTCAGATTCCACATTTATAAAGATGCCTTCAGCGTGCTCTGATAACCGCTCTGCTGCAAGGGGAAAGGATATTACAGAACAGGTGCAGGAAATTCAGCTGGAGCAGGATCAAACGGCAGAGGTATTGCTCCATATTGGTAGCAACGAATGCGATAGAATGGTGGGGATGTTAAAATAAACGGAAATTTGAGACAGCTCGCAGCAAGGTTGAAAGGCAGAATCCGTAGCACCGTGATCTCACACTGAGTGACAGTCCAACGTGCTCGTGATGATCGAAACAACCATTGAGCAATTGAAATGTGGCTAGAAGTCGGACTTGGGAGTCAGGCAGCATTGTTAAGGGGCAATGGGACCAGCTCTGGAGCAGATTGGACCTCAACACGATGGACAATTTACATCTTGACATGGCTGGAATGAACATTGTCTCATGCAAGGTTTGGATTGCTGTTGGGGAGTTAACAAATGAGATGAGAATTGGGCTGTGAATGTTAGAAGGATGTTGGCTTCGAGAGAAGGCTGCATTCATATTCTGTTCTTCCCCTAAGCAGTTTTTGGGTCTTCCTTTCCTGGTTCCTGAATTGTTCCCAATCCTCAGTCTTGCCTTTTATTCTGGCATTATTATCTGCCATTTCATTTGATGTATTGGAATACAATATGTAACTTTTTAACCGTCACAGCAGCTAACATCTCCAGCAGTTAACAGCATTTTCAGCATAATACAGCATTAAACACTATTATAGAGCATTTATAAAACAAGATTTATGTCAACTTGCAAAAGGAATGCAATCAGTTGACAACATGAAATGTGAAAATACGTGACGAAAATATTAAAAACGAAAATTTGGAGTTTAATATGTCGAATGTCACGACGGTTATTGGATGATCAAGAAATTGAATTTGCTAGAAAAACAAATCAGGAGGGTGGAAGGAACTTAAACAATGTTAATATGTAGAGTTTCTCATCAGGCGTCAGGCCGATGTGGCACTTGAATATCCGGCTCCAGAAATAACAATGGAATGAATGACTATCTCACCAATTATAAGTTCAGGCATGGATGGGTTTAAGACCTGCGTTGCACATAGAAGCAATAATTGTTGGTAATAATGCAGTATATTTTTGAATTCATCGCAAGTTGAAATATGAATTTACAAACAGGATTCATTCAGAATCAGTTCCTGCTGAGCTTGATGGAGATAGTGAGAGACACAAAATATTTTTTTGAAAAAACTGAGTATTTGTGTCTCCTCTATCACATTCAACTCCATGCCAGCCTTCGGGGACCGTCTGTTAGTGAGCCCTTTGATTGGACCTCGGATTCCCTAATCAACATAGCAGCTGTTTGGTGGAAAGAAACGTACATATAAAGCGAATGGTACCGGTAGGCCGGGGAGCTAAATAGGAACAAACTGATCAAAGTATTGCAGAAAAAGGATCTCAAATCAAAAGACAGACGTTTTCAATGCATGCTGTTTCATTTATTTAATCAATATCTTGTTTTTTTTAAATTTCAGTCCAGATATGTGGATCAGTGAGTTCAGTGCAGAAGAGTAGACAGGAATTTGTCATTGAGATTCCCAGTCTGGCGTGCTGTGTTCAAAGTTACTTTTCTCCAGCTCATTTATTTTTGGATCTGATTCACTCACTGAGAACACATTGCTTGGGAAAACTGATAGTTTGGCATGCCCAGTATCTCTTGCAGTTATGCTTTTGTTGTACAGATATCTACTAAGTGTGGCTCACTGCTCACAATATTTTGCACTAACTTTGTTCCATCAATATCTTTCGTTTTGCTACTGGTAGAAAAGGAATGTTATCACGTTGATACTCCTCATTCTCATTTCGGTGCATTCCACACGTGGCCTTCTCATTCTATTGTCTATTGTTTGTAATGTTGGCTCTCAGTTGGATTTATTAATCCACTGAATTAGTTTGCTGCTGGGATATTTCACGACATACTTTAACTGGGCTCTGAACTTTTTCTGTGTCACCACATAAATAAATGCATTTGTGCAGCAACTGAGGTTCCGCAGCATATATGCGACTTGTTCAAAGAGATAAAAATCAGCAGAAGGTAAGGAATAACCGGCTTCAAATAAATATAGAATACACACCAACCAGAGAAGTATGAAGCTGGCGGATATGGCAAAGAGTAAAGCCATGGAATTCCGTCGGCTCTCTATCTCCGAGTCATTCTCTGTCTTCGTCTGCCCCCGCAGTCCCTTACGAACCTCAACAGTCTCAAAGATATGTCTCACTGTCAGAACGTTGAGAAAAAGAACGAAAGTGAATGGGAGTAATGGTGTTAGAAAATGTGCAAAATATTTAAAGCTTGCCCAACGACGGTCTTGAAAATAACTGGACTTGGTATAACAGTACCATGGAATATTGTTGCTGATACTTCCAGGTTTAAATCGAAAGTAGAAAGGAATGTTCTTTAAAGAAAAGAAAATGCAGATCGTTGCTAGAAGCCTCATTGCTGTTTTCTCTGTGCAATACTTAATTTTCATCTGATGAAAACAAATGGCGACCATTCGATCAAAAGTAAAAGCAGCAGTGAACCAGACAGAACAGTCAATGGTCAAACGGCTCAGGACGTGGACGAAACTACAAACAGGGGTGATGTCCAGGAAACACTTTGTATAATAATATGTGCGAAATCGGAAAAGTACAATATCACACACAATGAAGAGAAGATCAGACGTTGCCATGGCCACCAGATAGCGAGTGGTGCATTTAGAAAGACCACAGTTGCCCCAAGCCAGCAATGCAATCACCAACAGACTAACTGTAAGAGAGAGAAAGGGAAAAAGAAACAACAGAAGTTCAAGTTACGGATAATTATTTGTCCGCGTCTGAGCTCAGTCTGAAAGAGATTTTCGCACAAGATAATTGTTGTTCCATATCATATGAATTTTAATGAGTCGGTACTCCTGAAATAATTGTGATTTCTCATGAGATTTGTAGGTCAACTTGTGCTGCACGTTCTACATTTCCTCATTGAGTTGGGCAATATTTTCGCAGAGGTTTTATCACCTTAGTAACAACGGCAGTGAGCCTCCGATGAAGTGCGAGTGTTCTGTCCCGCTTTTTGCTTATGTATGAAATGCACTGCAGAGACTGCAACAACCACTACATTGAACCGACTGGCAGTTGACTAACCACAAGGAATCATGAGGATCAACTAGATACCAAAATTCTTATGGGATTCTGATACAGAGACGATGAAGGTCACCATTTCGACAGGGACAGTGTATACCTCCTGTTCAAGTCTAACCTCGACATTCATGGGAATTCCTGGAGGAGTGGCATTCAAACAAGAACTCCATGAAGATACAAATCGATTGGGCCCCATTTACCAAACACTCTGACAATGAACTGGAATTGATATCACCCATCGCAACAGACTAAGAAACGTAAATAGTAAACGGGACAGAGCACCAGCGTTTCAACAGAGGCTCACTTATGATATTAACTGGCATGGTGCGACGAAACGTCTGAGACCAAACCTATCAGCTCAGCGAACAAATTTACATTCTAGAATCATTCCTTGCAACTTTGAAAAGGCACAGAGAATGATATGGTCGTGTATTATATGATTTATTGATGGAGGCGGTATTTGATTTCTTCTGCTTTATTGATTCGTCTGGCTGATTGGATAATCCCATAAAACCATAACATGCACAAAAAGACACCCGCAAATATTGAAAACATGAATAGAAGGAACTGAATTCGAACAGGGTTTGCAAAATTCTTGCATTGCTTTTGGAGCCTTCATAGTTGAGATTACGTCTAGAATTGTGCATGCACACTAGATAATCTACAGTACAACTCATTGAAGTACTCTACACTATCCAAGAATGGATGGCTTCCACGATATGAACAAAAAAGTGATAGGGCATTTTAACATTCCGACAATCTGAACAATGGTGATTTTCAACATACCACCACGTGGTGTGCTGAAAATCCAATCACGACATCACAGGTTGGATACCCAACACAACCAGATGAACTTGGCTATTGAGCAGGGACTCACGCAACCCGTCCAATTCGGTACTATCAAACAAAACCTGAATCCATACAATTGTCATTGCAATGTTCTGGTTTGGAAAACAGACACTCTATCTTGTCTTCAGCAAAGCGTCCTGCGTAATTTAAGTGTCCTGCACCTGTGCTCGTCTTCTGGGATGTCTCCGTGGAAGCAGAGATCCTTATCTCATATTAAGAGCACAGTTTGGTTCAAACATACTCCATTGTTTATCCAGCATTATCCATTGAGATGAGCTGAATTATTTTACAGCCCGTTTCAGGAGAAGTAGACATTGTACAAACCGATTGGCATCAGAGACTGATTTTCTGGATTATTGCCAATGTTCTAGATTGTGGAAATGGTGGACTAATGCCTTATTACCTATTAACTATAAACACAGTGTTATGGTCCTGGCCAGTCCACACAATACATTGCAGGAAGGGAGCCCTGAACCTTACTCGCCAGTTGTTTCCAACAGATGTCAGTTGAATATTCCAGGAGCGAAGCATTTGGTCAAAACGGAATTTGTTTACTCACAGACGAAAAAAGAACAGAACTATTTTAAAACACAACTGATACTAAAACGTAACATAACGAAGAACTGTTCCTATTTCCTGTAACATCACAAAACCATATCCCTTGGTCAAATGGTAAATTCGAACGCAGGATTCCACAGAAGAGACAAGTCAGAAACAGAGAGGATCAGCATTGACCTGGTTCTTTTGGGACCAGGTAAAGTTAACCCAAAACAAGAAAACATCCTGACCTTGGAGATTGAACCACTCCCCTTTCATTGCACACGTGTCTTAAAAAGACTGAATGCCTTTTTTGCATGTTTGACTTAGGAAGCTTCGACTCAACATTATTAAATGGCAGTTCAGACATTACAGCACTTCTGACTTTATGACCCTTCTTGAAAAATAAACAAAATTGGCATAATCGTATTAAATGAGGAACAACTGCATGTTTCCCCACTGAAAACAGAACTGAAACATCAATATCCAAAGATACCTTCATTATAAAACCACTTAAATTTCGATTGTTGGTTCACGACAATGCAGACACGTTACATTGACTGTAACCATGTAAACACGCGATATTGCATTCTACTTCAAGCTCGTTATTGCTGCTAGCAGCCACTTCCATTTGTCGACCAAGACTTCACAACATGTTGGTTATCATCTTTTCTCGTCCTGCCACGTGCACGATTTTCAAATGGAGTGACTGCAAAACCAAGATCTATCAAGATACACTGGTATGTTTCACCTTAATTCTCTCTACAGTCGTAAAATGTGTTAGGATCCGTGTATATGATTGTCTCAGATCCATTAGTGGTAACGTGAACGTTGAAATACTGTAATGCCAATCGTCAACTCAAAGTCGCCTTTCCATTGCCGAAATCTTCTGCTGTAGAATGTTCAATATCCCGGAGAAATACCCAATAAATGTATTACGTACTCCTGTCTTCCAGAACGAACACAGCACCGACATCCAAATCAATTGGATAGATAGACATCTGGAAAGGCTCTGTGTATTTAGGTGTGGCTAATACAGGGGTGTCAGAGCTTTTAGGATCTCAAATGTATTCTGGCTGTCCGCTGTCCACCGAATCTTACTGCCTTGCTTCAGCAACTCACTGAGTACAGTAGACATACAAATAAAATTTGGAACGACCTTCTGAATAAATCCATTCAATCCCAGGAACTGTGGTACTCTTCGTTTCGGCGATGGTATGGGAAACTACGAAACTACCTTTTTTTGCAGCCCAGGAAGTATTTTGTCAATGTTTAGTAGCATGGCACAGGATGCGACTTTGGCTTTGGAAAATGCACCTTTAGCCAGATTTATCAGCATGCCTGTCTCCCACTGTCGATAAATGTTGCAAATGTTCCTTCATGTGTTGATAAAAGTCACCAGGTCATCGAAACAAATTGCACAACCTGTTAATCCGGCAATTATCTTGTTGGTTTGTTATTGAAATATGGCTGGCGCATTTTCCTTGACAAATGGCATGAATTAAAATTGGTGTAATTTATTCGGCGTTACGAGAACCAAAATGGTCTTCAATCTTTCCGACAGTGTTAACTCCCAGTGCCCTCTGAGCATGTCCAACTTATAAACATAAGTTGCTTGCCCCTCGTTAAACACAGCCTTCCACAAGGGGAATTGGATACGGATCAGACTTTCCAAGTCCATTAAATTTGTGGTAGACAACAAATAACCATTAGGTACCATCTGGTTTTGGAAGCATTACGACGGATGAGCTCCAGTGTCTAACTCAATTCTCTTATGTTCACTTGGAGCATGCGTTCAATGTCCTTTTTAAATTGTGCCAATTTGAGGTTTACGCTGATACAGATGTTGCATTATGAGAACAGTATTTCCTATTTCTAAATCATGTATAATTAAGTTAGCATTTTCCAGCTTATTTCCATTTATCTCCCTATTTAATAGCAAAACACTCATTCAGGTAATTTTGATTTTACTCTGAAAGGTTTATACCAATTTTTAACAATATCCACGTTGTCCAATTTAATCTGTGAAATGTCTATTTCAGAATCCTCTGATCTTGGTTCTTCCTTCTCCTTTTGACTTGTTTTAACGGTGTACCTGTCACTGGAAGTAAAATTAATACCTTATCTCCCAGAGTAAAATGGCGAGTTTTTTTTATTTATTGTCTGCTCCCTGGTTCATTGCATGCTGTGACACATTTTAATACTTTCTACACAACTCCTATGATCTTCTTTGTCGTTCCAGAAATATCGACACTTAATCCAAATATACGGTCTCCGAATTAAGACTTAAAATTTTCTCCTTGATTAATTTTCGCGTTCCTCTCACTTCATGGCCGAACAATAACGCAAATGGATGATTCATTTGGTGCACCTCTGATGGCAAAACGTACAAACAGTATTTCTTTTCCACACTTATCTGGACCGACTTGACAGTATGCCTTCGGCATCTTCATTAATGTTTGATGCCAACTTTCCAGTGTTCTCTGAAATTCTGGTTAGCATGTAGCAGATTTGAATTACTCCGTTCTGAACTGTCCATAACGTCTTTGAATAATTCTCATGCAAAGTTGGACAATTAATCTGACCATTTTTCACTTGGTATTCTATATCTAGTGAAACGTTTGAGTAAATCTTCCACAATCCTTTCAGCGATGACATTGCGTATGGAATGGATTCTGGAAATCTCGTGGTCATTCATTATTGTTAGCAAATATGGATTTGCACTTTTTGTTTAAGTACGGGTAATCTGAAATCAATTAAGGCACTCGGAAAACGGTCCTCAAAAGCAGGAATCGTTATTAACAATGCGGGTTTTATTACTGTCTGTGTTTTTCCAATAAGCCGACATGTATGTCATATCTAGCAAAATTCAATTACATCTTTGTACAGTCCAGGCAAAAAAAAAATGATTTTGCATTTTAGCTTGAGTTTCATAACACGAAATGACGAATCCTGGCAGTTCATGTGCTACCCCAATATCTCCTCGGAAAGTCACTGGCAATGCGATTTGATAAACTTCTGCCCATTTCTCATCTGCCTGAATATATGATGGTCTACATTTCCTCAAAAGGCATATATTTAACATAATAACACTAAAATACATACGCAATATTTCCGTGCATGGTTTATGATAAGTTTTTTATTTTATTTTCCTGCTGCAGCTCAGTTAATTGCTGTGAGATAAAAATGTCTACTTTGTTAGCTATATGCTTATGTCAGCCAGGATCTCTGAGAATTCCCCTTCAACTTTCTTATTTGTCCTCACCTTTCAACCACAGTATGTAGAACTCATACCTGTGCAGCAGATACATCATTAGCGAGGGCAAATTGCACTCCTGGAGTTCAGGAAATGTTCAGTGCTCCTGCCACAAATACTCCACTTTTTTTCAGTGGACTCCTTAACCTCTCTCTACATTGTTGAATACTTCTTGTCTCACCGTGAAATCCTGTTAAAAACATTTTATCTCGTAATGGCCCTTTAGAACTCCACCTGTTCTCAACTTTCAATATCGAAGGTTGATAGGATCTTGTGCTTCTTAATGTTGTAACCTCTTTACCTGCTACTCCTGGCCTCTGCAAGTGAACTTTACTTTCGCAGGTATATGTTTTAAGAAGATCTGCCACTTCCGCCTGAACCAACCTACGACCAGATTGTACATCCTGGTGCACATGTTTCGCCTCCATTGTACTTTCTGTTTGCATTCCAACAGAATTCACTGACTTATCCTGTTTTCCTACATCTGTCTTCCTCGTGTTTTTTTTTCTAACCATCAAACGCTGCGATTTCTCGCGGCCTGCTTTATTGCAGTGAAGATACCGGAGCTTTATAATTTCTCTTTCTGCATCAAGGGTTTCCTTTTTTGCCCTGTGGTAAATTATCCTGGCGATCTTCTACTTTCTCTTTACCACATGAGGATTTTGCTTTACTCCCATTACTGTCTCATTCACTGAAGTTGATATTGGAAGCCAAACTTCAATTTATGAACCAACTCATAAACACCAACCATTTTAACCGCTAATCTTGACGTTTTAATTGTCTGCTCTTCCATGAGAGTTCTCAATACCTTCGGAAGTGATGTTTTTGTACTCTTACAAAATAATCGGGTCACTTCACACTAACCCTAACCCTAACCCTAACACCCTTATCCATCTAGGAAAATTATTTTGGTTGGTCTTTTCAAACGTGGGGCAGGTGTGACCAGGGACGCTCGTGAGACTTCTGGAACGTTGTCTGTAGGCTTCTAGTCCAAGTTCGCATGTAATTACATTGGCTTTATTCACCCTCTCATACATCCCGGATGCAAGTACTTCGCTACCTCTATTTATCAGTTATGTTTGGATCAGCAAAATCCACATGGTTACTGTCCACTTCATCCCTTCAACCACCTTCTCAACGAAGACAACAAAGGCTTACACATCCTTCTCATAAAGCTTAGACGATGCTTGAATATATTTAAACACATGCTCACCAGGATATTGGCAACCATGGGTTTCCTCATCTTCACTCTCTTCCACACTAAGCTTAGCTTCGGCCTTCATCGCATTCCTTTTAAACTGGCTTTCATGTCCAAGTGTTAATTTATGATTTTCCAACACCCACCCACCCAATTGCTATCTTTGCATCGTCTCCTTTTCTCTTTGTTCTTCCTCATTTTCTTTTAGTACTGCTAAAGCAATTCTACCTTTCAGTTTTTGTCTACTAGGTTTTGTTCTTTTTCTTACCCCTGTTTCTAATCATAATTCAAACCGTTTCTTTTATTTTCCTCTTCATGTTTCTTTTGACTTTAACTCAAGCTTTGTCATTTTCAGTTGAATTTTATCCATCGCCAAATACTCCAATGTCATTTCCAACAAATATAAATGTTGAGCTATTGTTGTAATTATCTCTCCTTTTCTTATGGTGTTGGTAAGAAGGTAACTCTAACTCCATCTTAACGAGCAATTCCAACAGTTTTGCTTCGTTTACCTTTTGTAAAAGACCGACAAGCACTTCTTCCACACTCCAATCAGCCGTTACGGCCGATCAGCAGAAAGCCATAGTTGTCAGGTCTCTGGAACAGAGCCTGGCAGTGTGGCTCAGAAGGGAAGGGGGAAGAATAGAAAAGATCTAGTGGTAGGGGACCCAACAGTTCGACGGACTGACAGTAGTTTTTTTTTGGTCAGGAATGGTTTAGGGAATATTTGGACTAAGTGTCAAATTTTCTGAAGCGACAAAGAAGATCAGAGGAGTTGGCTAGAAAATATTAAAATGTGTCACAGCATGCAATGAAACAGGAAGCAGACAATAAATGAAAGACTCGCCACTTAGCAGAGTGCTTTAGGGAATATCTCCGAGACACCCGCACCAATCACCCACACCACCCCGTGGCCCAAAATTTCAACTCCCCCTCCCACTCTGCGGAAGATATGGAGGTCCTGGGCCTCCTTCACCGCCGCTCCCCCACCACCAGACGCCTGAGGAAGAACGCCTCATCTTCCGCCTCGGAACACTTCAACCCCAGGGCATCAATGTGGACTTCAACAGTTTCCTCATTTCCCCTTCCCCCGCATCATCCGATTCTCAAATTTCGAGCTCAGTGTTGTCACCATGTCTCGTCCGGACTTGTCCGACCTGCCTAGCTCCGTTTCTACCTATCCACTCCACCCTTTCCTCCCTGAACTATCACCTTCATCTCCTCCCCAACACAACCATTGGACTCTAAGACACTCTCTCCCTTCCTACAACCTCCCCAATCTTATCTCTCCACGCTTCAGTCTCTCTGCCTTTATTCCTGATGAAGGGCTTTTGCCCAAAACGTTGATTTCGCTGCTCGTTGGATGCTGGCTGAATTGCTGTGCTCTTCCAGCAGCACTGATCCAGAAAGTGATTTCTGTGCCCCTTTCTGATATCTTTCTGTCATCAATAGTCATAGGCGAGGTGCCAAAAGACTTGTTGCTAGCGAACATGCTGCCAATATTTAAGAAAGTTGGTAAGGAAAATCCAGGAGACTATAGACGGGTGAGCCTGACATTGGCAGTGGGTAAGTTATTGGCGGGAATAGTGAGGGACGGTATTTTCATGTATTTGGATATGTAAGGACGTATTAGTGACTGGCAATGTGTTTTGTTGCATGGGAAATCATGCCTCACTGATGTGATTGAGTTTTCCTTGAAGAAGTAAGGAGGAGGCTCGGGGCAGTGGACATGATCTATACGGAATACAGTCAGGCGTTACATGGAAAATAAAATAATTCAGTGTGGTACAGGCCCTTCTTCTTTCAACGTTGCGCTGCCGTGTGAAACCAATCTGAAGTCCACCTCACTTATACTGGGCCATTCTTGTCCATATGACGACCCAATAACTTTTGAAAATGTCCATGAATTTGGCGAGACTACATTTGTTATATTCAGTGCGTTCCACGCCTCTAATATTCATTTGGTAAAGAAACTACCTCTGACATCGATCCTATTTCAATCAGCCCTCAATTTAAAGCTATGCTTCGTCATAATAGCAATAACCATTCGAGGAAAAATACTCTCACTCTTCACCCGACCTAACCATCTGATTATCTTCAATGACTGAATTAATCAACTCTCAACCTTGTTCCCTCGAACGAAAACAGCCTCAAGCCCCTCAACCTCTCCTCGTAAGACCTTCCTCCCGTACCAGGCAACATCCCAATAAATCGTGGGCGGCACAGTGAGCACTGCTGCCTCACATCGCCAGAGACCCAGGTTCAACTCCCGCCTCAGACGACTGACAGTGTGGAGTTTGCACATTCTCCCTTTGTCTGCGTGAGTTTCCTCCGAGTGCTCCGGTTTTCTCCCAAAGTCCAAAAAGCGTGCAGGTTAGGTGAATTGGAAATGCTAAATTGTTAGGTGTAGGGGAATGGGTCTGGGTGGGAGCGCTTCGGAGGACTTGTTGGGCTGAAGGACCTGTTTCCACTGTGTCAGTAATCTAATCTAAATTTCCGTCGAGCCCTTTCAAAAGCTTCCACATCTTTCGTCTAATGCACTAACCAGTACTGTAAGCAATAAGTCAAGTGAGTTCGACAAGGTTTCCAGTGGGAGACCGGATGGAAAGTTGGATCTCATAGAATACAGGGAGAACTAGCCATTTGGATACAGAACAAGCTCGAATTTAGAAGACATAGGGTGTGGTGGAGGATTCTTTTATAGACTGGAGGATTGCGAACAGTCGTGGACCAACAGGATCGGTGCAGGATCTATTGCCTTTTGTCATTATTACAAAATGTTTGAATGTGAATATTGGAGGCAACTACGAAGATTGCAGATGACACCAAAAACATGGAAGAATGTCACCTTGGAGACAACGGGACATTGATAAGATGGGCCAATGTGCCGAGGAGCTGCTGATCTAGATTAATTTTGATGACGTGAGTTGCTTCATTTTGGAAAGGTAATTCAGAGCAAGACTTAATACGTAATAGTAATTTACTTGTGTATGATGCTGGACAAAGAGACCTTGGAGTGCCGGTTCATTGTTCCTTGAAAGTGGAGTATCAGAAATATATGATAGAGAAGAAGGAATTTAGTATATTTTTCCTTTATTGGCCAGAGCATTGAGTCTCTGATTTGAGACGGCATGTCGCAGATGTACAGGACATTGGTTTGGCCAATTTTGGAATGTTGTACGCAGTTATGTTCTCCCTCCTACTGGAGGTTTGTCGGGTACATGGAAAGGATTCAGAAAAGAATTCCAAGGATGATGCAGGGGTTGGAGTGTTTCAGCTATGGGAGAGGCTGAATATTTGGGGCGTATTTTCCCTGGCGAATTGTTGGCTGAGGCGTGACCTTATAACCTTTTTAATATATTGAGGGGCCTAGTTTGGGTAAATACACAAAGTCTTTTGCCTGGGACGAAGGAATCCAAAACTAGAGGCCGCGGATTTGGGTTGTAAAAGGAAAAATTGAAAAGGTATGTGGTTGGGCAAGTTCTTCACGCAGAGGATGGTGTCTGTATGGAATGAGCTGCCAGAGCTTGTACAATTACATTACAATTAAAAGGCATTTCGATTTGTACGTGTGTTGACAGTGATATGGGCCAAGTGTTAGCAAATGGGGCGAGATCAGATTAGGCTATCTTTTCAGCATGGTCCCGATGGACCGAAGGTTTTGTTTCTGTTCTATGCATCTCTATGACTTTCTGTGCATTCTGTGAGTCTGGAGTTGTTTTCTGAACTGGATAGCGGTTTAGTTTCTTTTACAGTACTATGAGGCCGTTTTTATCATCCGTATCTGGTTCATACACTCTATAAGAGACACGGAGTCTCATCCCAAAAACCGGACTTCAGCACGGACAGAAATGGCGAACGACGCCAGGAACAACCTCAGCCTCCAGAATAGTCATCGATTCAGGGGTCCCTGACGTGCAGAATATCATAAGGCTCGTTGCATTTCCTTCTTTCTATCTTTATGAACGTTTGTTCTTCGGTCAGTATCTTAATGCCCCTTTCTTTCCTTTCTATAAGTAAAACTCAATACATCTTCATCTTTACGTAAATTCTTATCTTTGAGTCTTCTCTTAACTACGTTTAACTGTATCTTAAAAGAACAGCTTGAGTACGCATTGCGACCAATGCCACCCCTTCATGAACAAAAGAATATGGAGATTGATACGTCAACTAGTCGGCGATTTGACCTGCGCAATACGGAGCTTTGTGAATGTTGCACGTGGTGTTGAATTTGAACTGCTCTCAGCCAGATACATGAAGAGAATTACATCGCACCTGAGCTATGCTTCCAGAATGAGGAAGCTGGATGGAGGTACAGGTAGTGAGCTCAATGCGACAGTAATCCGAGTGTCCCAAATACCTCTGTGACCACAGTTTCAGCTTGTCTGGATCAGGTCATTTGCTTATGAATCGTTGGCCCTGGTTGTTGCTCGCCAGGCATTAAGTAACTTTCGTGTCATAGTTAACCAACTGATAATTTCTCACAGTTTGGGGATTGTTATGGCTTGGTGCCTATGGGACTAAATGTGACTTGTCAAATGTCAACCAAGATTCATCTTATCTCACTGTGCATGGAGGGAGACTTGTTCTTTGTTCAGGAGCTGTCAATGGTGCTTCAAATTGTGCATGCATGAGCAAATATTTCTATTTTCAAAATAACGATGGAGGGAAGGGCAAAGATGAGGCACCTGCAGGTTTTGTGGCCGACGATAAGACATTGAAGGATTGCTGCAGAGATGTACGATGACCAAGCTGATTGACCTCCAACAGCCATGTGAGAAAGTGAGGACTGAGGATGCTGGAAATCAGAGCCAAAGAGTGTAGTGCTGGAAAAGCACAACAAGTCAGGCAGCATACGAGGTTCAGGATAGTAGATATTTCGAGTTTGATCCCTTCAACAGGAATATGGCATGTGACCCGGGGAGAGAGAGAGCGATACATGGTACGGGCGTCGGGCAGCGGAAGGTATCTGGGAATGAGCAAGTTAAATGATGGTGGGGGGAAGGTAATAGGTCGGATTAGAGGGTGGAGCAGATAGGTGGCAAGGAAGTTGTACAGGTAAAACAGTTAAGGGGGAAGTGCCGAATTGGAAGTTTGTCTCTGGGATAAGGTACGGGGAGGGTAAATGAGGAAGTTGATGGAATCCACATTGATATCGTGTGGTTGCAGGGTCGAAGGTGGAAGGTACGGCATTCTCCCTCCAGGCGTCGAGTTGTTATGATTTGACAATGAAGAAGGCCCATGACGGGCACGTCCTTGGTGAATTGGAACGAGGAGTAACGAGGAGTAAGCAAGGGCCAGTGGGGTTCTTCAGTGCGTGTGTTCCAGAGCTTTTCTCTGAAAAGTTTCGCAAGTTGGTTTCCTGTCTTCACGAAGTTGAGGAGACCACATCTAGAGAATCAGACACATTACATGATGTGTGTGGAAGTCCAGGTAAGTCTTGGTCGATTGTGGAAGGATCCTTGGGGGCCTTGGACGGAGGAGAGGGATGGGATGCGGGCGCAGCTTATGCACTTCGTGCGGTTGTAGGGGAAAGAGATGGATGCAGGGTGTGGCCTGGTGTTGGGCGTGGATTTGATAACGCGGTTGCAGATGGAATGGTCTCAGGGACGGTGACGCTAGGGGCGGAAAATATTTCACCAGTACTGTTTTCTACCACTCGCGCCATCAACTGTGTCCGTTGCTCTTGATTTGGATACCTCTGCATTGGGAGACGGATTTCCAAACCTGTGGAACGTATCAGAGAACATTTCCGGGATGCACTAAACAAACCCAATTACTTATGGCGGAAAATGTTAACTCCCCCTCCCACTCCACCAAGGGCATGTAAGTCCTGGGCCTCCTCCAACGCCAAACCCGACCCACACGAAGCATGGAGGAAGAACGCCTCATCATCCAACTTCGGACCCTACAACCACACGGGATCAATGTGGACTTTCACCTGTTTCTCGTTTTCCATCCTCCACCATATCCTAGATCCAACCTTGCAACTCAGCACTGCCTCTTGATACCTGTGCATCTTCCTTCCCACATTCTGATCCAACCTCCTCTCCAATCTATCATCCTCCCCCAAAGGCCATCGACCTGCTGCATTCTCAGGTACTTTCCTCACAGCTCCACCCCCTCCCATTTACCTATCAACCATCTTGGCCAATACTTCATTCCTAATGAAGGTTCGGTGCCCGAAACGTCAACTATCCTGCGCCTCAGATGCTGCCTGCCTGGCTGTGCTTTTCCAGCCCAACACTCTTCGATTCCAACACTCAGAAACATCCTCACCTGTAGTTGTTATGAACCTCGAAAGAGATGTAATCTCACTTCAGTTTTTCGAGGGGTACTCATTCTGATTGAGTGTTCCGAACGTATAAGTTTAAGAACCGAAGTTTTTTTTTCAGGATTTAAAATGTATCTGTATAAATACGCACAACGAATTAATGAACACCGAATGAATACTTCCGGAAATGCAAGTCGAATCATCCTGAGATTCATGCAGTGCATAGTTAACGTGATTGTGTTGACAGCTCAGATACGACTGATCAAAGAAGAAGCAACTGACAGGATCTGAGCTCCCACCAGAATCGCACATTTTATAATTATCACGAGAAAAAGAGTGGTGTTCACAAACAGCGATATTTGATTTGTGAGCTGTGTTAGTGGGATCGACTGACACATCAAGTTATAAATAAAATAAAGGACGTTAAGGTACAAATATGGCCATGATACGTTCACTAATGTGGCATATCACAACCGGAGTTGAGGGTTAAAACACTTGGTAATGGAAGTGACTTTCATGATACATTAAAAACACGATGTTAATTTTTCTGCAGTCTGGCATGTTTATTAAATGTAATGTTCTCCAACTCAATTATAAAATATAGTCAAAAAACTAAAAGTTCTAAATTTCATTATTTTTGAAAGGTGTGTATTCATATGATTATTAGCATTTATTTTTAAATTTTGCCTTAAATCTGTTTGATGCACAATCATCACGTAAACGTCTTTCTCTCAAGGAGGAGACACACCACAAAGCCAGGAACAGCTATCTCTGGAAAATTATCTATGTATAAATTATGAATTGCAGGTTACAAAAATGTTCATCCAAATTGAACCACTGGTAAATTTGATATTGTATCAATATTTCCAACTCAATGTCCATTATTATTACTGTACGGAGTATAAATTAGTGTTGCAATGTCCCAAGGCTTGTCCTAACGTTGGTGGAAGATCAATCAGTTACAAAAATATTATTTCCGTCAAGAGATTATGTCTATTTTATTGAATTATTATTGTTGCTCTGCCGTTTCCATTTTATGAAATATTCCACATCTGCCTATGTTCCAGGGGACATTTTATTTTGTATATGCAATCAGTTACGACGATATTCCCACTTGCAATCAATTGCATATTTAAAAGCTCCATTGACAGCTCCAACAGTGGACAGAACAGAAATCAGGAAAGTACGATGAATGATTCATATCATCTTTCCCTCGATTCCATTGCAGTCAGATATACAATTTAATGCAGTTCCTATAAACTGTTAAATTCCGTAATCAGAGATACTCTTCCTTTCACAAGCCTACCAAAGTACGTTATTCCCCTCCAGTTCGTAATCTCCATTTAGCTTCATTTGACTTTGAAAGATGCTCCCAGTAAAACTTGGAAGCTGGGTTACTTTTATCCCCCTTTTACTGGGAAACCACTTGCGGTAAAATTCGAATAGAAAAATGATCACCGATTCACTTTGCCACTGAAATTGGGTGTAGAACAATACATTTCTAATTTGAAAAATATTCACAATTATATTTGCAACTGAGGGAGGTCTCTTGTTATTGCTCCACACCTACTGTAATACTACACTTACAAATACTTGCAACAAGGCAAGAATACCGGGTCAGAGAAAGGTATTTGAGAGTTACCCCCAGTTAGTACAATTCTACAGTGACACGTCCTCCCAGTTGCATTAGGACTCAGCAACCAGATGGTCCAGCCTGAGGTTTGTGATCCCCATTCAGTACAATTCCACGGTCAGTAATGCCTTAACTCAGAATAATTTCGGATATCTGGATCATCAGAATGCAATATTCCAATGGATCACTGGGTAATGCAGAGTGTCTGTGAGCTGCAGACAAGACTTTTTTTTTCTCTAAGTTGAGGAGTCACACCACATTGATAATTTGGAAATGTTAATCGCGGAGAATGATATCGAATTTGTACTGGTGCACTCCAGTGCCTTGTCAAGACTATGTAAATATACGTCATTCGCAGCAACAGATCAGCATTGGGACACACCCCACAAATTGGGATGTTCTGGGATTGCAAGACTGAACTCAATATCAGAATAAAATATTTCAAGACAGCTTATTACAGAATGCTATTGTTTCAGAAAAACCAGTCTTCTCCATTGCATTAACCTCTGGCATTATGATAGAAACACATGTCCCTTACACAATCATATTAAACTCAACACGATTGTACTGTGCAGTTTTTGACAAACAGCACAACTTTCACGTTAATTTGACAATCAAATGCTTCAATAGTTCACATCATATTTGGCCTCCAGTTTTAAACACCCCTCCCAGTGATCTGTGCTCAAGTAAATCATGCTCTCATTCACGCACAGGCTGACAAAAAAGCACATAGGATATTCCAAGCCATCGCTGCTGAGCCTCACCGATCTGCACAACTCACCTACTGGCCACATTGTATCTGTGCTCACTATTTAGAACAAACTGCTTGAGGAATATCCACCAACAACATCGGTTTACATCAAGGATTGGGAAACATCAGGTGTCACTAAGAGACGGGATGTTGCAAAACACATCAGACCGAAAGCAGATTTTATACGACCACAAGGAGAGTGTGGTATTGCTAAACACTTTCGTGATCATCTATGGCTTATGGTCAGCTAAACGCCATAAATGCCATCTCAGTGCAAACTCATTCAGCACAGTACAGAGAATCACACAATGCAGTACATTATTAAGGAGCCACATAACTGACAAGCTATTGACTATAATCTTAGCAAGTCAGGACACGATCGTCTGGCTTCAGTATTCCCTTGGTAAATAGAAATAAGATAATTTCCTTCACAGAGCAGACGTAAGTATGATTTAACGAAGAAAGTTGTTCAACATAAGTTCTTCCAAGACTTACCAGGAATGCCAATAATGGCAAGGACGGTGTAGTACACTTTAGCGACCATTTGTCTTGGAAGATGCATTTTGCTGTTTGTCAAACAAGTTCTCCCTTCCTGCTTCTGGCAAACTTATCAGAACTGAATAATTCTCTTGGAGCTCACACAGTTCCAGGCATATCATTTTATATTGTGTGGTATCTCCACTGGGAAACTTTGGCTGCATCTTCATTTTTAAACGTCATTTTGAACAAACAGATTACGACAACGGCTTTATTTTAATGACATGATGTCATTGAGATTCAAGTCCGCACATGAATTCACCAAAGACCGAATTAATCTCATCCTAGTAGATCTGAAATGTTAATTGCAATTTGTCATAAAACAACAAGATGTGCATTATTTGCCATGTTGCCAATCCTCCCAAAATCAATACATCTTTTCATAATCTTATCAGTGATTGTCTTCATTTTGCTGAGGCGATTCAGTTATTCAGTACATCATTGTACAGAACTCCTTGAGAGCTGTTCTGCTACATGACTTCTTTCCTTTGTAGTTCAGTTTTGCAACGCATTTGGGAAATTCTACCTGCAAATGTGAATGTGAACAGAATCTGAAGCCAGCACTGATGAGAACAATAGTTAGAACTTCCACGAAGTAATATTTTCTGAAAATATGTACAAAGTAAATAAAACTATGTCAGAACTTGTACTGCAGAATTCCATAACGACAGAATCATGTAGAGCAAAAGAGGTCCTTTGGCCCATCGTGTTTGTTCAACTAATTTGACATTCAATCTATGTCCGTCCAACTTCCCAAAACGTAGCCAATAGATGTGAATGTCGTAAGATTTCAAGCGCTCATCCAAAACATTTGTTTAAAGTTTGTGAGGTGTCCCACATTAACTAAACTTCAACACATTGCTTTGCAGGCTGCTACCATCCTCCAGGTGACAAGATATTTCCTCATACCTCATCTAAACCTCCTGCTTCTAAGCTAAAAACGATGCAACCTCTTTATTGGCCCTTCGACTAAGGGGGAAAAAAACTTTGTATTCACCCTGTCCACGGTATTCATCGTCTGGAGGTGGAGAGGGATCTGGAAGTGTGCACAGGGAGTCGGTTAGCGAACCCACATACTACGGACTATGAGATCTTTCTTCTCAACAGACAATCTGTGGATAGCCCCTTCGACATCACATGAGCCTGTGAACAGGGCCTGGGCTCCGTTTGCGGGTGGACGAAATGTCCAAAGAAGGCTCCACACCACGTCTCATTACTTTAACCCAAAATGCAATAGCGACGTGACACATGTCTCCGGGACAGGACGGTGCCATGGGAACATAGTTTAAACGGGAGTGAGCGGGGAGAGGGCATTTCTGTGATAAAATAGAGGGCATGGAGAGCTAGACAGAGAAACACAAACATTTCCCGAGAATTGGAGAAACTCGGAATAGAATAGTCATACAAAATTAAACACAGTGAAAGCCCTTCGGCCCTCGATGTTGCGCTGACCTGTGGAAACAATCTGAAGGACATCTAACTTATGCTATTCAATTTTCTTCGAAGTGTCTATCGAATGAGCGTATAATTCCCGCTTTACTTGGAACATCTCTGAATATAGCTGGCTTTGCATTCCATATCCCTACTAATTTTTCACTGAAGAAATTCCATCGAACACCTGTCCTATATCTATCACACCTCAGTTTAAAGCTATGTCCCGTCGTGCTAACCATCACCTTCCGATGAAAAAGATTCTCACTGTCCACCCCACCTTACCCTGTGATGATCTGATATGACTCAATTATGTCACCTCTCAACCTTCTACTCGCGAAACAAAACAGCTTCACGTCACTCACATTTTCTACATAATAAGCCCCGTCTATACCAGGCAACATCCTCAGAAACCTCCCCTTATCCCTTTTCAAAGATTCCACGTCCTTCCTATAATGCAGTGACCAGAACTGTTCACAATAGCCAAGTGCGGCTGCACCAGAGTTTTGTATAGCTGTGGCATGACTTCATGGTTCCGAAACTCAATCGCTATACTAATGAACGCTAACACACCGTATGACGTCTTAACAAACCTCTCAAATTGGGTGGCAATTTTCTGGGATCTATGTGCATAGAAACAAAGATCTCTTTGCTCATTCACACTACCAAGGTTCACACATTTAGACCTGGACTCTGCATTCCATTTACTTCTTCCAAAGTAAACAACCTCAAACTTTCTGCATTAAGCTCCATTTGCGACCTCTCCACCCAACTCCACAGCTTATCCATGTCACCCTTTAACGAAAAACATATGTCAGCACGATCCACAACTCGACCGACGCAAATTTATTAACCCATCCTTCTGCACCCTCAGCCAAGACAGTTATAAATGAGAAAAAGCGGAGGACCAAAACGGATCCCTGCTGTCCACCACTAGTAACATGAACTCCAGTATGAACATTTCCCATCCACTACCACAATCTGTCTTCTTTCAGCCAGCCAATTTCTGGGATCCAAACCTGTATATCACCCTCAATCAGATGCCTCCGTATGTTTTGCAATAGCCTAGAATGGTGAAACATATCAAACGGCTTCTGAAATCCTTATACATCACATCAATCGCTTTACCCACATCCACCTGTCGGCAACCTTCTCAAAGAACACCGTAAGATTTGTCAGGCATGCCTTACCCTTCACAAAAACGTGTTGAATATCTTTAATCAAATTCTTCCTGTCAGCATGATTATAAATCCTATCTCTTCTAATCTTTTCCAAAAGTTTACCCACAACCGAAGTCAGTTGCACGGGTGTATAATTGTCAGTGTTGCATCTTCTCCCCTTCTTGAACAAGAGAACAACGTCTGCTATCCTCCAGTCTTCTGGCACTATTCCTGTAGACAACGATAACATAACATGAAACGCCACATTCTCTTCTATCTCCTCCCTGTCTCCCCAGGGAATCCTCAGATAAAGCCTATTCGGACATATCTGTTTTGATCCTTTCCAGAATTACTAACATATCCTCCTTGTGAGCCTCAATCCCAACTAGTCAAGCAGCCCTATCTCTCAGTATTCTCGCCAATATTGTCTTCTTCTCGTGTGAATACATGCGGAAAATACTAACTTACCGCTTCCCCTATCTGCTCTGACTTCACTTACAAGTTCACACAACAACCATTGATTAACCGTAATCTTTCTCTACCGAAAATGTGTTGCTGGAAAAGCGCAGCAGGTCCGGCAGCATCCAAGGAACAGGAAATGCGACGTTTCTGGCATAAGCCCTTCATCAGGATGATGCCCTGATTCATTCCTGATGAAGGGCTTATGCCCGAAACGTCGAATTTCCTGTTCCTTGGATGCTGCCCGACCTTATGCGCTTTTCCAGCAACACATTTTCGGCTCTGATCTCCAGCATCTGCAGACCTCACTTTCTCCTAATCTTTCTCTAGACCTTATTTTATTACTTTTTACCTTATATACCAATATAAAGCCTGAGCTTTTTCCTTGAGCCTGTCTGCCAACGATGTCTCATGTTCCCTCCTGGCTCTTCTTAGCTCTCCATCTACGTCTTGACTGGCTAACGTGTAACTCTCAAACGCCTCAATTGTGCCTTCACACCTCATCCTAACATAAGACTTCTTTTTGATATTGACAAGTGATTCATCTTCTTTCTTAAACTACCGTTCCCGCGCTCGACGTCTTCCTCCCTGCCTGACAGATACATACTTATCATGGACAGTCAATACCTGTTATTGATTGAGCTCCACATTTCTATCATGTACATCTCCTGCTGGTTGCTCCCCCATCCTATACATCCTAAATTCTGCCTAATGGCATCGAATTGCCCTTCCCTCAGTTGTAACTCTTGCTCTGCGTTAGATGCTTACTCCCATCACGAAAATAAAAATAACCGAATTGTGGTCACTATCACCAAAGTGCCCACCAACCTCTAAATCTAACACTTGGATTGGGACAGTACACATTACAAAATCTAATGTGTCCCCGCCCCTTGTTGGTCTGTCTGTATACTGTGTCAGGAAGCCCTCCTACACACATTGCACAACAAAAAACGACCAACCTAAAGAACTTGAATGACAGCATTCTGAGTCATTAGTTGGAAGGTTACAGTCCCCCATATCAAAGCCCGTTCAACTAGGGCTCCTTTCTTGAATCATCTTTGCTATCCTTTCCCCTACATCTCTGGAACTATTCGGAGGCCGATCGAAAATTCCAAACAGAGTGACGTCTCATTACCTGTTTCTAACCTCAGCCCATGTTACCTCAGTGGACGAGTCCCAAAGCACCCATTCTGGTTCGGTAATACTGTCATTGACAAACAATGGCACACCTTTCTTTCAAGACCTTCCCTGTTCTTCCTAAAGAAAATAAATCTTGGAGCCTGCAACAACCTGTCCTGTCCGTGCTCTAGCCATGTCTCTGAAATGGCCAAATCATCAAAATCCCAGAAACCAACACATGATACACGTTCTGTCAGCTTATTCCAAATGCTCCTGGTGTTTAATTAGACACACTTCAAGCCCACGTCTTGCTTGTGGGTGCTCCGCTGTGAACTTGAAACGTTGTTTCGGACTTGACTACTCTCAACTTCTTGTTGACATATCCTTAGCGATCCCGATTGAGGGATACCCCAAATCCTTTTATTCATATGAAGAGAGCAAAACGGTATCTAGGGAAAGGGTTAGCCCATTCAACGTCAAAGGATGAAATATATGTGTGGAGCCAGAGAAAATGGGTGACATTCTTCTGAGAAGTTTGAATCGGTATTCCACGAGAGGAGGTTCCTGCTGGATGTTTAGGTGAGGGATGGATCTTTGATTAATCTCGGTCAAGTCGGCAGAAGTCTTGGGTATACTAAAAATGCATTGGGTTGGACAAGTCCCCAGGCCTGGATGGGAACTATCCCTGGTTGCTGAGCAAAGCGGGTGAGGAAATAGCTGGGGCTTTAACAGGCATCTTTGCAGCATCCTTGAACACGGGGGAGCTTCCAGAGGAATGGAAAGTTGCTAACGTTGTCCCCTTATTGAGGAAGTTTTGCAGGGATAATCCTGGTAATTACAGACCTGCGAACCTGATGTCAGCAGTTGAGAAGAATCTGAAGAAGATAGTCAGGGATAGGATATGTACCCATTTGAACGGAAATTAGCTTATCAGTGTTAGCCAGTATGGCTTTGTTCCGAGGAATGTCAGGTCTTACAGACGAAATAGAACTCTTCGAAGAGATGACAAAGTCGATTGATGAGAGAAGGGATGCAAATAGCAGAAACGAGGAATTTCATAAAGTGTTTGATAAAATTTCACATGGTAGGCTGATGGAAAAGGTGAAGTCGCATGGGGTCCCGGATGTTCCAGCTAGGTAGGCTGAGAACGAGTTGGGGAACAAGTGACAAAGAGGAGAAGGGAAGGGAGTTTCTCAAAACAGAGAACTGTGACCGGTGGTGTTCCACAGGGACCCGTGCTGACACCACTGTTGTATGTGATGCACATAAATGCTTTGGAGGATGGTGTAGAATGCCTCATTAGCAAGTTTTCAGCTGAGAGTAAGATGGATGGATTAGCAAATAGTTAAGGGGACAATCAGAGAATGCAGCAGAATATAAATAGATTGGAGAGTTGAGTAGAGAAATGGCAGAAGGAGTTCAATCTGGAAAATGAAACGTGATCAATTTTGGAAGACCAAATTTAAGAGCCAACTCCATATTCAATGGGATAGTCCTTTGGAAAAATCAAGCACAGTGAGACCTGAGTGTTCAGGTCCATTGTTCCCTGAAGGGGTCACCGCAGGTCGAAAGAATGATCAAGAAGGCAACGGCATGTTTTGCTTAATCGAATGGAATGTTGGGTACAAAAGTTGGCAAATCACGTTGGAGCTGCATAAGACTTTGGTTATGCCACTTTTGGGCTATCGCATACTTTTCTGCTGGCCAATTTACCAAATGGATATAAATGATTTGGAGAGGGTACAGAGGCTGTTCCCGACGATGGTGCCTGATATGGATAGTGGTAGCTATGAGGAGAAGTTGAGTAGATTAGGATTATTTTAATTGGAAAGACAAAAGTTGAGGGGGGATCTAATTGAGGCCGACAAATCATGAGCGGTATAGATAGGGTGGATGACAAGAAACGTCTTCCCAGATTGAAGGACCCAATTACTAGGGGAAACGAGTTCAAAGTGAGAGATGGACTGGTGAGGGGAGCTATGCGTGCAAAGTTGTTCACGCAGATGACAGTGTGTTCCTGGAATGGGTTGCCAGCGGAGGTGGTAGAGTTGGGCACGATAGCGTCATTTAAGATGTTTCTAGACAGATGCCTGAATGGACAGAGTGCAAAGGCATACAGATCCCTAGAAAATAGATGACAGTTTTAGATCGAGGACCTGCATCAGCGCAGACTTGGAGGGTCGAAGAGACTGTAGCTCCGCTGTGATTTTCTCTGTTCTTTTCTTTATTTTTGTTTCCTTCTTTGTATTTACCATTAACAACAAATTCACGTTTTCAAGAGCATAAATTCTTTGATCATAGGCCACTTGTTTGTCCAGCCATTTACTTAACCTAATTCTAAAATTGAAATCTAATGAAAACATTGTGCACATGTAAAAAACTTGGTTATTTTACCCGAGATCAGCATATTATTGAGCCCAAGCACTTTTAAAATGCACAATCATTTTCCTTAATATTTCAACGCGTATTACTTTTCCTGACAGTGATTTGACTATGTTTCTAAATATACTTCACTCCAGACACGACTTTAGTTTAATTTGATTCTACCTGGTGTCTGAATCTCACTGGCTATATGATGCTAAGTATGTGGTCCATGCATTTCAAATACTGATAGATTGTTCCAAACAGCATGTCGCATTAGCTCTTATCAACAAGCAAGTTAATGACTGCACCAATCCAGCTTACACGCACAAAATCTTAAGTCCAGTACCTTCCATTAGTCGTAATTGTACAATATTTTAAATAAATTCTAATTCAAGTATAGAACTTAGATCACAGAAAAGTAAAGCACAGAACAGGCACTGAGGCCCACAATGTTGTGGCGAGTCATTACCCTGATGCAAAATAGAATAACATATCCTATGCACCCCTCAACAAACTGCTGTCCATGTGCAGGTCAAGCAGTCGCTTCAATGTTCCCAATAACTTTGCATCCACCACCACAGCTGGCAACGCATTCCATGCATTCACAACTCTGCATAAAGAACCTACTTCTGATATCTCCTTTTTACCTTTCTCCTCATATCTCCAAACTATGACTTCTTGTAGCAGTCAATCCTACCAAGCGGAAAAGTCTCTGGCTATTGATTCTATCTATTCCTCGCATTATTTTGTACACCTCGATCAGGACTCCTCTCTTCCTCCTTCTCTCCAGAGAGTTATGTCCGAGCTTATTCAACCTTTCTTCATAAGGGAAACCCTCCAATCCAGGCAGCATCCTGGGAAACAATCTTTGTACACTCTCCAAAGTCTCTGGCCAGCAACGGACATTGCTGGCTGTTCAAAGTTTGTGAGAATATTTGTAGTTCTGGTGCTCGTTGTTGTGGTTTTGTTCCCGGAGCTGGAAACTTGCAGACGTTTCATCTCCTCTCTAGGTGACACCCTCAGTGCTTGGGAGCCTCCTGCGAAGCGCTTACGTGATGTTTCCTCCGGCATTTACAGTGGTTGGTCTCTGCCACTTCCGGTTGTCAGTTCCAGCTGCCACTGCAGTGGCCGGTATGTTGGGTCCAGGTCGATGTGTTTGTTGATAGAATCTGTGGATGAGTGCCATGCTTCAAGGAATTCCCTGGCTGTTCTCTGTTTGGCTTGTCCTATAATAGTAGTGTTGCCCCAGTCGAACTCATGTTGCTTGTCATCTGCACGTGTCGCTGCTAAGGATAGCTAGTCGTATCGTTTCGTGGAGAGATGTTGTTCATGGATGCGGATTGTTAGCTGTCTTCCTGTTTGTCCTATGTAGTGTTTTTTTCAGTCATTGCATGGGATTTTGTACACTACGTTGGTTTTGTTCATGCTGGTCTCGGGTCCTTTGTCCTGGTGAGTTGTTGTCTGATAGTGGCTGTTGTTTTCGTGTGCTGTTATGAGTCCTAGTGGTAGCAGCAGTCTGGCTGTCAGTTCAGACATGTTCTTGATGTGTGGTAATGTGGCTAGCCCTTTGGGTTGTAGCATGTCCTCATTCCGTTTCCGTTCCCTTAGCCATCGGTTGATGAAATTACGGGGGTATCCGTTTTTGGCGAATACATTGTAGAGGTGTTCTTCTTCCTCTTTTTGCAGTTCTGGTGTGCTGCAGTGTGTTGTGGCCATTTTGAACAGTGACTTGATGCAACTTCTTTTGTGTGTGTGTTGGGGTGGTTGCATTCGTAGTTCAGGACTTGGTCAGTGTGTGGCTTTTCTGTACAACCTTTTGGTGAAATCTCCGTTCGGTGTTCTATTTACCATCCCATCTAGAAATGGGAGTTTGTTGTCCGTTTCTTCCTCTCTTGTGAATCTCAGGTCTGTGAATGTGGCGTTGATGAGCCGGTGTGTGTTTTCTATTTGTGTGTTTAATTATTACAAAGGTGTCATCTACATTTCTGACTCAGATTTTGTGTTGAATTTGCGTTAAGACTGTATGTTCTAATCTTCGTATTACCGCTTCTGCTATGAGTCCAGAGATGGGTGAGTCCATGGGTAACCGTTGACTTTTTCATATATTTGCTTGTTGATTGTGAAGTGTGTTGAGAGGCACAGGTCTAGTAGTTTGAGAGTGTAGTTTTTGCTGATAAGTTCCCTGTCTTTTTGTCTGTTCTGTATGTTCAGCGGGTTGACTACTCTTTCTCTTGCTAGGGTTTTGTCGAAAGAGTTGAACAGTGCCGTTGCATCGAATGAGAACATAGTTTCTTCCTTGTGTATGTGTATATTTCTGATGATTTCCAAGAATTCCTGTGTTGACTGTCTAGACCGCTGATCAAGTGTTTCAGTTTCTGTTGTAGCTCTTTAGCCAGTTTGTGGGATGGTGTCCCTGGTAGCGATACGATGAGTCTGAGTGGGATGTCTGGTTTGTGCTCTATATATAGGTAGTATATAGAATCTGGGGTGATGTTGGTTTCAGGTCTCATTCTCTGTAGTTCAAACCTGGTTATCTGTCCGTTTTCATTTTTGCAAGTTCTTCAGTGTGTTGTTTATCCTACTGCTAACTGTGGGGTGGTGTCAAACATTCTCTTTTGGTACGTGTGGCTGGCTAGTTGGGCTGGCATTTATTGTTCATCCGCAGTGGCTGGTTGAATGTATTGGTGACCTGCTGTTTTGAACTGTTGTTGTCCATATGCTTTCCAGCTAATTACCATATCGTTATGGCGATTGTTGAAGAAGAGATACGTAAGGAATGGTCATACATTTCCAAATCAGGATGGTGACACTCTTGGAAGGATTTTTCAGAGTGGTAAACACATGTATCTGCGCTGTTGTCCTTCGAAATGGTTGTGGGTTTGGAGCATTATGTCGCTGCAATATTGGTTAATTTTCGCAATGCATCTCGTGGATAATACATGTTGCTGCTACTGAGAGACAGTGATGGATATAAAATTGATGTGGTAATAATCAAGTGGACTGCTGTATCCTAGATGGAGTTTGGCTTTTTAGAGGTTCACTCATCTAGGTAAATGGCAAATAATCCACCGTACATCTGACTGGTGCCTTGCGAATGTTGGAAAGCCAGGGTGTGAGATATTCACTACAATATTTCAGAACTTGACATGGCCTTTTACCCCTGTGTGTTTACAGTTTCTAGTCAATGACAATCCCAAGATGTCGACAGTTGAGGATTCAGCAACAGTATTCCCACTGAATATCAAAAGGACAATGGTTGAATCAATTATTGTTGGAGATGACCATTGTCTCGCATACGTGTGGCATGAATACTATTTATTTCTTTTCATCCCAAGGCTGGATGTTGTCCAGGTATAACTGTAATTAGAAATAGAGTGTTTCAGTATCTGTGCAGTCAGAAATGCTGCGGAACCTTGTGTAACCACTCGTTAACAAAGAGGGAAGTCCACGGGTGAAACGACTGAAGATGGCCAGGCCTTAGACACTCCCTGATAAATTCATGCAGTGATATCCTGTAGCTATGACGACTAACCATAAGTAACTACAACTTTCTCATTTTCTGCCCAGTATGACCCAAAACAGCAGAGAGCTTCCCCTGATTTCCATTGATTGCATTATTCCTCAGGGATCTTGTTGTTACTCTAGGCCAAGAGCAGCCTTGATGGTTCGACCAGTGAGACTCACTCCAATCGGGAATTCAGCTCTTTCCATCCATGTTTGGAAGATGGCTGTATGAGGTCAGGCCCTGAGTGGCCTTGGCAAAACGCAAACGGAACGTCACTGAGCTGGTTGTTATCAAGCAGGTGCTGCTTCATACCACTGTTGCTGAAAATTGAATTCACATTTTCATGACCAAGAACATTTTGATGGGGCTGTAGTTCACTGGGTTGGCTTTACCCTGTTATTCTTCCGCACAGCACACAGCTGGGAAAATTTGCACTCTCTCAGTTTGATGCCAGTGCTGTAGCTCAGCAAGAACGGCTTGACTCGGGTTGCAGCACATTCTGTCCCATTGCTGTAATGTTGTCAAGATCCAAGCCTTTATACACCAGACGAGGCCAAGATGGATCAACTACCAGCATTTCTGTCTGAAGAGTTTTGCATGTGGGACTTGCCTTATGTTTGCGTTGATTTACTGAGCACATCCATTTTTGATTATCAACACTGCTGTGGAGTCTCCTGCCAGAAACGTGCTGCTTATTTGCTCACCATCATCGACGACTTGATGCAGCAGGACTGTGGGACGTTCCATAATCCCTCGTGGTTCACAGACAAAAGCCTTTGTGACATCAGAGAAGGTCATGTACATAGGTTGGTACTGCTCCCTACACAATGCTTGGATTTATTGAACACAGAAATACCTGACCATTCTGCCTCTTGAAATGTGAAGCTGCACTGAGAAACGGGGGACATAGTCAGTCACTTGCAGGAGGACTGAGGACCCCTCCGTCCGGTCGAACCTGTGTAATATCCTAATAAAAGGTGATTACAGCATCTCTGAGATCTCCCAGCATGCTCCCTTAATCCCAATCATGGTTCGTGAAGTTGTGGATTCCTGTCAAGAGTGACTCTCCGCCATATTTTAGATATTCACTTGGGATTCCACCTGTGCCAGTGGCCTTATTGTTAATCAGCTGTTGGGAGTTATTTTTGCCCTCATGTTGGGTTGGATGTTTGGTGAAATGGCAGTGGCTAGTGTATTGTGAAATGGTACGAGAAGCACTTGTGCTGAAGGCGGAGAATTGGTGGAGGTGGTCCTCGAAGTGGTCTCTCCATGGAGCGCTAACTGCCTTTCGGTCTTTTATGAGAGACTGTCTGTATGTGGATCTGAGTAAGGTCGCTTCTTGAGTACTCGGACTGTCAATGGTTTCGATTGCGCTGAAGAAGTCACGCTAACTGTGGCTGTCAGTGATCCATTGAATCTCCTGCTAACTCTCTCCACCTGTTCTTTAGGTCACGGGTTCTTTGTGACACCTTCAGTTTTGTGACAGCTTGTTTCCTTTAGCGATTTGGTGGAGCTGCCCGTTCAGGTATAAATCATGTATGGGATCTCGGAGATTATGGATTTTCTGCTTATTCTCACTAAGATTGCTTGAAGTTTCCTGGTAAACAGGCTGAGGTTTACTACTCAAGTGCTGACTGGGGAGCGGTTTAGTGTTGACCAGATGTCGTGGGCACGATGTGACTCGGGTATCTTGGTCATATTAGGTTGACTCTGAGGCACTGCTTGAGAAAGACTTTCTTCAGTGGGACAGCATTTATTCGAGGCTGGTGTGGAATGACTTTATTTTCTCGTCCATTGTGCGAGAATCAGGGTAGATGCAGTGACAGCTGTGATGCACTGCATGGCTTTTTGCCCAAAACGTCGATTTTACTGCTCCTCGGATGTTGCCTGAACTGCTGGGGTCTTCCAGCACCACTAATCAAGAACCATGTCCTGCATCGGGCTCAGTGTCTGTCAGTTTGTTACGAGGCACTCATTTACCTCACTGGGGAATTTTTAAGGTGTCAGAGTAGTTTCTTTACGACAGTGAAGCTGGTCCCATAGAAGCGGTCATCCATGTTTGCTTTTCCAGAAGAAGGTGTAAGGACTACCTTGTCCTTTAAGATAGCTTCCTCCTCCCAGCCATATCTCTCTCACGGCAGTGATGTCAATGTCGCCGTGCTGGGCGTTAGCAGCAGTGTGCCATTCAGGTCCGTTGTTTTTGCCAACGTCCATCAGATTCCCAATGGAACAGCAACAACAATTCATAAAGGGTGGGGGAGTGTTGGGCTGAACAGTCTGTTTGTGGATTACATTGAAATTGATTTGTAATTGCACACCAATCACTACACGGTCCTTATGGAGGGAGGTTTGAACTAAATTACATGGAAAATCCAAGACAACTGGAGACCAGGCTTTTATTTAGGATACAGTTGGGCATACATCAGCAGGATTTAGATCAGAGGGGTGCTGGAAATGCACAGCAGGTCAGGCAGCATCCGAGGATTAGGAAAATGGACGTTTCGTGCAAAAGCCCTTCATCAGGACTACTGATGAGTGCTTTTGCCCGAAACATCGATTTTCCTGCTCCTCGGCTGCTGCCTGACCTACTATGATTTTCCAGCATCACGCTAATCTAAACTCTGGTTTCCAACATCTGTCGACCTCTCTTTTGCTTATTTCAGCGGGGGTGAGGTCAAGAGTGTTTCTATTATCTGGGAATTTTTCGGGAATACGAAAATGCTGTGACGAAATTGACTCACTGATTTTTCCTGTTCCCGAAATACCCTCTTCAGTCCGTCTGAAGGACTGCCTGAAACAACTTATCAATACTCAAATTTTTGAGCATGCTGTGTTCTGTCAAGACCACACAAGGAAACTCATTTGTCGTGGGCATTGCCGATGAGATTCAAAACACAAAATTAGAGATGATTTCAACATTGTGTCTCCGATCTTTTTTTTCACTCCATAAACTAATCAATCCAATGGGCAAAGTTTCTTCTTTTATATCAGAAATACACCCGAGTCTGATTTTGTGTGTGGGTCCGCATGTGCATGTTTCTCTCTCTGTGTGTGTGTGTGTGTGTGTGTGTGTGTGTGTGTGTGTGTGTGTGTGTGTGTGTGTGTGTGTGTGTGTGTGTGTGTGTGTGTGTGTGTGTGAGAGAGAGAGAGACAGAGTATGCGATCGAGTGTGTTCCTCTGTCTGAGATCTCATAATCAGGAGGGTATTCATGCTTTTATGTTATTGTTGGTTATGTTATTCATGTATTGCATCTTTATGATACAAGTTGTGTTCTGTTTACAAATCACTATGGAGTTTCCCTTTTTTTGCTATGTGTGTAAAGATATTTTGATAAGGTCTAAAACAATCCAGACCACATTGAACATATTAGAGCTTTGCCAGTGCTGCTGAATAGTGATCCTTTCTGTCACTTTTGTCATCACAGAAAGTAGACAGGTAAGGTGGCAAATGGCTAGTTTGTGGTTTTCGCTCTGATGATACATTTGGACATACTTGGAAACTTTACTTCATTGTCAGATTAATCCCAATGTTTTCGCTCACCTGTAACAACTTGGCTGGGTGTAGCATTATGGAAGAGATTTGGAAAGACTTTCCGATGCAATACTTAACATTGACACCTGCCCCAAAACATTTTATTACATCAGGTCAAACATGGGCCAGGACACCTCGTATTGAATTTGATGAATTCCACCTTCACCACCACACCTTGTTGATGACACATCTCTTTCCCACGTTCATAAACATTCAGAGGAGAACTGAGTGATAAGTGTCAAAGACTATGAATTTGAAGTATCTCTCTTTATATTTCTCTTACTCGTGCACTTTTTCTCTCTCGCACACTCTTTCCATCTCTCAGAAGTATTGTTATGACTGTTGTACTCAGTGTAAAAGAAAACATCAGGAACACTGGGGAGCACTTTCATCCTCAGCAAAACGTTGAACAGCTTCGGTCTCTATCATCCTGAAGTGTCCTATGATTCCTTTCCCTTTTCACTGCACTGTCAATTCGTGTGACATCTGCAAAATTGCAAGTTATGTCCTGAGAACAGAAGTGAAGTGACTGTAAAGTTGACAACCAGGTGGACCTCGTGGAATTATTTCTCTGAATACAACTGTTAAGCTGGTTCAATAAGGGAGCCGTGGCTGACAGATTAAAAAGAAGTGTCACACAGCATGGCCCTTTGATGGGAAGGGCATTGCTTGTCAATGATCACCCGGGTGTTTTTCAATCTTCCTGCTAGTGGAAATTGAATAAAGATTCGTGCACTTTGTGTCCCTCACTGTATCTTACACATACACACTCACACACCATGGGTGCTAGGGAAAAATAAGCACTACCGCAGTTAGGCAGTAGTGTGGGGTTTAGAAAAAAATAACAAGAAAATAAGAAGAAGTGTCACCGACACCCTAGAGTTTTTCAGGGAGAGGTGAGCACTGCAGGGAGTGGAGTGCATTATTACCCCCCAACTCTATTTTGATTTAATCCCTGCCCTCCCCATTCACAATTTGATCACACAGCATTGCCCCATTTGTGAAGGGCAGTGATTGTGACAGGCCACTCGGGTGTTTTCCTATCTACCTGGGAGTGGAAATTGAATAAAGATTCGTGCACTTCGTGTCTCTCACTGTGTCTTACACCTGCACACACACGACATGTGTACTGGGAAAAAAATTAAAAAAACAATAAAATGAAGTGTCACCAACACCCTGGAGTTGTTCAGGGAGAGGTGGGCGCCGCAGACTGTGTAGTGCTTTCTTTTCCCCTCTAACTCTATTTTGATTTCATCCCTTCCCTGCCCTCCCCTTCACTGTTTTACTATGCAGCATTGGCATTTGGTGTCAAAGTCAATGTTTGTCACTGGCCACTCGGGTCTTTCCTCTCTTTCCTCGTGGTGGAAACTGAATAAAGATTCGTGCACCTTGTGTCTTTCACTGCGTCTCACACCTGCGCACACACAACAAGGATGCTGGGGAAAAATATATGCACTACCTCAGTTAGGCAGTAATGTGCGGTTTTAAAAAAGGGAAAACAAGAAAAGAAAAAAAGTAGAAAAAAGAAAATAAAAAGAAGTGTCACCAACATCCTGGAGTTGTTCAGGGAGCGGCGGGCACCGCAAGCAGTGGAGTGCATTCTTTCCCCCCTAACTCTATTTTGATTTAATCCCTTCCCTTCTCTCCCCTTCACTGTTGGATCATGCAGCATTGCCATTTGATGTTAAAGTCACTGCTTGCCACTGGCTACTTTGGTGTTTCCTATCTTCCTGGTGGTTGAAATTTGAATCAAGATTTGTATTCCTTGTGTCTTTCACTGTGTCTCACGCCTGCACGCACACAATATGGGTGCTGTTGGAAAAAGAAGAAACAAAATGAAAATACGTTTCAGATGTCTTGACAATGTGAGAGCTGGCTCTGCCGGCATTGAAGCAGTCCAAAGGACCTTGCAGACGTAATTAAAGGGTGCCTTACTGATGGGATACTGGTCTCTGTGGCGTTATTTCAACAAGTCATTTCATGATCCGAATACGAGCTGTTGTCAGTGAGTATCATCTGCCAGAAACACACATTGCGACACATTGTGTCAATAATGATTGCCATTGTTATCGTATTATTTTCACTGAATTCGACATTGTAGTGTAATAGATCACATCCCTATGAAAAAAAAATCATGGAATATCAATGACCTTTCAAATGTAGAGCAAGTCTAAAATGAACGGGCTGAACCAGTCTTAGATAATATCCACAACTACATCCGCATGAAGCAGCGGAAGCACTGTTTTTCTATCCCAGTTCAGACCAGACTATTTTTGCCCAACTAGATTTTGCATTTATTAAGATTTGAACCATTTCCTGTGTTGTTGTCTTTTTGTCATTTCTTGTAGTATTCCTGAATCTCAGTCATAATCAAATCGCAATTGAAACATGGTCTTGTCAACATTTTGAGAATTTTGACAGGGAAATGCAGAAGGAATTGCCCTAATTCCAGAGGGGTGTTCACACATCGAGCTCGAGTGAGACAACAGATGGTGAGTTTAACGTAAGGATCATTAGAACTCTCGACTTCTTACTCCAGTCGTCCAGCCAAATGCGTTAACTAACTCTGACTTCTGATATTTTGATTGCGGTTAAACAGTCACGAAAGATTGTTCAGCCCAGAACACAATCTTGAGGAATTTCTGAAATGTCGTTATAGAGTGCAGATGGCGGATATCTCACAACCACGCAAATGTCTTTGAGTCTGTCGTCAAGTGTAGCTCCGACGTAAGTATATGCGTTTTCTTTCCCTAATGAGCATTAGTGGACCAGATGGATTTTTATGAAAATTGACAATAGTTTGATGGTCATCATGAGAGTCACAATTCCATACAAATATTAAACTGACGTTCTGGCACGATATGATTTGAAACTTGTCCATAATAATACTTTGGAAGCATCAGCATATGAGACAATTCGATGGCTGAATTTTGCAAGCATAGACAGGGACTATCAGAGCATTAAGGTGCAGATGGCGTGAAATGTGTTAAGTGCATTCAGATTAGTTTCATTAAGCAATCGGTAGAACGTCCAATACGGGAAGGGATAAATCTACACGTACTCTTGGGACATAAGACAAAACAGGTGACGGAGGTGACAGTGGGGGAGCACTTTGTGACCAGTGAACAAAGTTCTATTAATTTTTATATCGATATGGAGAGATACAAATTTGGTCCATGTGTTCAAGTTCTAAATTGGGTCAAGGAGAATTTTGATGGAATTAGATCGGAGCTTGTAGGGGTTTATTGGAATAGCTTGTTTGCAAGCAAATGAACCTAGAACAAGTGAGAGTTGCACAGAAGTGAGATAGCTGGAGTTCAATGAATATATGTGAATGTGAGGAGGAGGGGCATGTTTGACAGGAACAGGGACCACAGAATGACAAGAGATAGTGACGGTAAAGTCAGAAAAATGAAGGAGAGATGCCTAAGTACAGGCAGCTGGTATCAAGCCTACCACAGGAGGGATATAGGATTACAAGTGTTTACTGAAGAAGGAATCCGGGGGTCACGAGATACCTTTGCCTAAGAAGATTAGAGTAAACACTATTTAAGTGTATTAAAGAAAAAGTAATAACTAAACAAATGAAAGGACACCACAAGGGCCAAACTGGACCTGTATGTTTCGAACTGCAGGACATGGGCGAGATCGTCAATGCACATTTCTGTATACCCTGTGGCGAAATGCATGAAGACTTCGAAATTTTGGGGCAGTCATTACCACAGAAGAGGAGGTGTTGGATTTATTAAAATGCATGGAGGTGGATAAAACTCCTGGTTGTGACCAGATATACCCAAAAAGACTGCAAGTGACGAGAGAAGAAATTGCGGGGGCCGGGGCTGATGTTTTTGCGTCATTGTAAGGGTGAGGTTCAGGAAAACTGAAGGGTCATGAATGTTGGTACACTCATTCAAGAACGGCTGCACAGAAAATCCTGGGAATGATGGACCAGTCAGCTTAACCTCTATGGTGGCTAAGTTATTTGAAAAGATACTGTGAAAAAAGAAACACATGCAGTTGTAAAGGTAGTTTTTTTCTTGAGAAGTCAGCGAGACTTTGTGCATGGGCGATCATGCCTCAAATTTGTTGCAGTTTTTTAATGATGTGACCAGAAAGGTTGACCAGGGCAGGGCAATAGACAGAGTCCATATCGATTTCAGTAAAACCTTTGGTAATGTTGCGTGCGGTCGGTTGCTCTGAATTGTTACATCACATAGAATCCAGTGGTGCAAGCAAATTGCATACAAAATTGGCTTGATGGATGACAGGAAGTAGACAGTATTACAGCAAAGATGCTTGAGAGATTGGAGGCCTGTTATTTTTGGTGTTCCCTGTCGGTCTGTGCTGGGCCCGTTTCTGTCTGTTACCCATGTCAATGATTTCGATAAGAATGTCCAAGGCATGTTTAATAAGTGTGCAGATGACATTAAAATGAGGCGAGATTGTGGACAGTCAGGAATATTTTCAGAAATTACAGCAGGAACTTGATCACGTTCCTGGAGAAGTGATTCGAGAAATGGCAATTGGAGTTTAATATACATAAGCATGAGGTCTTGTCTTTTTGAAAGTCAAAGCAAGGTCAGAGTTTCACAAGGAATGGGAGGGCCTTATGGAGAGTAATGTACAGAATGTCCTTTGGAGTTCAGGTGCACTCTTCTCTGGAAGTAGATTCACAGGTAAAAAGGCATTGAAGTAGGTTTTTTTTGGCACATTGGCCTTCAACAGTTTGGGCGCTGGCTATAATGGTTGGGAAGTAATTTTGCAGTTGTACACAACATTGGTGAGCCTGCTCTTTTAATAGTGTTCATTTTTGATAACATTATTATTGGAAGGATGTTATTAAACTGGAACAAAGGCAGAAAAATGTACAAGTATGTTGGCAGAAATCAACGGTCTGAGTTATTCCTGATGAAGGACCTTTCACCGAAAAGTCAACCTCCCTGACCCTCAGATGTTGACTGACCTGCTGCACTTTTACAGCACTACTCTAATCTTGACTCTAAACCTCAGCATCTGCAGTAACCACGTTCGCTGTGTTATGGAGAGAGTTCGGACAAGCTCGAACATTTTTCTTTCGAGTGTTCGGGACTGAGGGCTAAGTCATAGAGGTCTACAAGATAACGAGAAACATGGATATGGTCAAAACACTCAGGCTTTTCCCAAAGGTGTTGGGATCACAGACTCGAGAGCATCAGTTTAAGCGAAAGGTAAAAGGGAGACAGAGGGGGAAGCGTTTTTTACAAAAAGGGTGGTAAGTACTGAGTTGCCAATGGAAATGGTTGAAGCTGGAACATTACAAATATTGAAAAGGTATTTGGATAAGTACATGGGCAGGAAAGATTTAGAAGGATATGCATCAAGTGGAGGGAAATGAGACTATCGCGAATGGACATGTTGGTCTGCGTGAACCATTTTGGACCAAAATGCCTGTCTCCATGTCGTAGGGCACTATGACTATATGACTCTAAACACTAAAGCATTAGTGAGGAGTAGGGTATTGGAAGATCAGAACTTATTAAAAACAAAGGAATTTTTTAAATGATTGTGAAATGGACCAGGCCAGGCCTCCGCAAAACATTCAAGAAATTAACAGAGACCTTAATTGCATTCGTTTCATTAAGCAGGTGTATTTTGGATCCTGCAGGAGAGATGCAGCTGGCCAACTAACTTTACTTAAATGATTGCCGAATGAAACACAAACTAAAGAGAACAGAATACCGAATAAATTAACTTATCCTCAAACAGAACAGACTGTACCAAGTTAACGAAGCTGTTCCATATTTTGCAACAATCCCTGAAACACCCCCTTGCAAAAACGGTAAAATCAAACCCAGGTTCTTCAAGGAGAGCAGTCAGAGAGAGAGAGAGAGAGAGAAGGATGATCAGCCTGCTTCTTTGTTGTCGAGCAGCTTTTACAACAGTACTTCTTGAAGCAAAACCAAAGTAGAGTAAATGCTGAGCTGGGAGAACTTACCACTCCCCTTTCATTGGACAAGTGTTTGTTTTTCAAAACTTCAAAGCTTTTGCCTGAGGTCGTACCAATACTCAAATGAGACTTGACATCCTTCAAATTAGTATATTTGGGGTCTGTGACTTTTGTGATCCCTCTGAAAAAAAAACAAGGATAGCCTAGCCTTGTTTAAGGAGTAGCTTCATCGCACACACCCCACACACACCGCTTAAAAACGTGGACCATCAATGTTAAAAGATAGCTTCACGGTAAAACCCTTGACTCTTAATTAGTTCGTGCACGACACATACACATGTATACAATACATTGACGATAAACATGCAAACATGTACCACTACATTTTCTTTCCATCTATGTTAGTACTGCCACCGATTACTTCGTTTCTCATTAAGGCCTCCACAATGCATTGGCAATAACATTGCTTCATCCTTTTGCATGCACCATTTTCAAACAGCTTGGCAGTAAATAACAAGCTTCATTGAAACAGTCTGGCATGTTTGTTCTTAAAATTCTCCACAAAGTTCAGTGGGTTATGGTCAGTGCATATGAATGTCTCAGATGCATTCCTGGTAACAGAAACACTGAAATTCAAAGTTTGTGAGAAGATTTGTAGCTCGGGTGCTCGTTGTTGTGGTTCTGTTCGCCGAACTGGGAGTTTTTTTGCAAACGTTTCATCCCCTTTCTAGGTAACATCTTCAGTGCTTGGGAGCATCCTGTGAAGCGCTTCTGTGCTGATTCCTCCGGCATTTATACTGGTTTGAATCTGCCTCTTCCGGTTGTCAGTCGCTGTCCGCTGCAGTGGCCGGTATATAGGGTCTAGGTCGACTTGTCTGTTGATCGAATTCGTTGATGAGTGCAATGCTTCTAGGAATTCCCTGGCTGTTCTCTGTTTGAAGCACAAGGAGACATGACAAACAACATGAATTCGATTGGGACAACACCACTATTATAGGACAGGCCAAACACAGAACAGCCAGGGAATTCCTAGAGGCATGGCACTCATCCACGAATTCGATCAACAGACACATCGACCTAGACCCTATATACCGGCCACCGCAGCGGACAGCTACTGACAACCAGAAGCGGCAGAATCAAACCAATATAATTGGCGGAGGAATCAGCACAGAAGCGCTTCACAGGAGACTCCCAAGCACTGAAGATGTCACCTAGAAAGGGGACGAAACGATTGCAAGAAACACTCCCAGCTCGGCGAACAGAACCACAACAAACACTGAAATGTTGTGGTGCAAAAATCGAGTTCAAAGTCTCCTTCTCAACAATTGAATATTATCACTGATGAATGTTCAATTTCCTGGAGAATTACTCAATTAGTGCTTTTCCTGCAGGAGCATAACACCGACACCCACATCAATTGCACCAATAACCTTGAATGACTATGCGTAATTAGGTGTGAGTAATAACAGGACAATGGTTAACACAGGTTACAGACTTTCCAATGCATTCTCACAGTTCACTGTCAACTATAACGTCTTGCCTTTCTTTTGCAATTCATTGAGTGAAGCATCCACACATCTAACATTTCGTACAAGTTCTTGAAAGAATCCACGCAATCCCAGGAAGTTTAGAACTTCTCTTTCTGTCCATGATAAGGGAAACCCCCCAATTACCTTTATTTTTGCAGACCGTGGGCCCATTTCTCCATGTCCAATATCATGTCCCAGAAAGATTTCTTGGACTTTTACAAATTCACTTTTAGATAGGATCATCACCAAACCTGCCTTCCGAATTCAATCGACCCACCCTACGACACCCTCTTCCAAGTCATGAATAAAAATTACAAAGAGCAGAGGACCCATAACTGATCCCTGCGGAACTCCACTTGTAACTGGGCGCCAGTTCTCTATCCAACTGTCCAAATTTCCCACTATCCCATGCCTCATGACATTCCACATAAGCCTCCCATGGGGAATCTTATCAATGCCTTACTTAACTCCATGTACACTACATCCACTGCTCTACCCTCATCCACATATTTGGTCACCTCCTCAAAGAATTCAATAAAACTTGTAAGGCAAGACCTACCCCTCACAAATCCGTGCTGGCTTTCCCTGTGTTCGTCAAAGTAGTCTCTGTTTGGCCTGACACTGCAAAGCAGATCCAAAATGACACTAAGATTGCTTGCAGCTGAAACTAAGTTTGGTGGAGTATCAGTTAGTGAAGGGGGCTGTCAGAGAATTCAGCCGTAAACAGAAAGATTGCAGAGTTGGGCTGAAAAAGAAAGGCAGATGCATTTCAATCCGGTCAAATGCAACGGGATACATTTAGGAAGCTCCAATTCTGAAGTGAATTATTTGGGAAATTAGAATCGCTAGGCAAAATTCTTAAAGAGACAAATCTGGGTGTTCGAGTCCGTTGTACGCTGAAGGTGGCAACGCTGGTCGATAGAGTGGTCAAGAAGTCATAAAGCATGCTTTCCTTCATCATACTGTGTACTGAAAACAACAGGTGGCAGGTCTTGTTACAGTTCTATAAGACCTTCGTTCTACCACATATGGAAAACTGTGCCCAGCTCTGGTTACCACATTACCATCAGGATATGGATGCTTTGGACAGGGTGCAAAGGACCTTCACTAGATTTTTCCTGGTATAGAAAGTCCTAGTATGAAGAGAGGTTGCGTAGATTAGCATGACTTGCATGGGAAATACTGAGTCATGGAGGGAGAATATTGAGGTCTCAATATCAAGAGAGGTATATACAGGATGGATAGCAAGAAGCTTTTTCCCAGAACAGGCGACTCAAATATTAGAGATCAGGAGTTCAATGTAATGGGGGAAACCTTGAGAATAAGTATGCTTTGAAAGTTCTTCTTTGAAAGGTGGTGGTAATCTAGAACGCATTGCTAGCAGAAGTGGTAGAACCGGTCCCAGATAGCGTCATTTAAGTTGGATACAGAATGGACAGGAAGCACAAGGCGAGACATTCGTGGAAAATATTGGCAGGGATAGATAGAGTATCTTGGACAGCGCAGGTTTGTCGGCCCAAAGAGCCTCTTTCTCTTTAGTAACTTTTTTTTCGTGTTTGCTTTTTGTTCTATTTCGACTGCATTGTGAACAGCAATGAAAGGAGACTGTACTGACGGAGTAGAAATGAAACGCCGCTTCACGGGGAAGACGTGTATTGCGTTGCCAAGAAATAAGGAACGAAACTACAATCTTTTTCAGACATCTAGCGTTATTTCTTATTCCAAGCCATTCCATGTTATGGCCTCCGCAGCAACACCATTTGTCGTCCTTTCTTGGCCGATTGTTTTCAGTCTAACCACTCACAAGATGTCCCCAACGCCCACCCCCACACATCCTACCAACAGAATAGAGGCAACAATCTGTCACATGTGCTCTTGTCTGCTTTTATCCGATTTTTACTTGTTTCAACCGCACTTGCAAATCTGTCCTTTCCATTCGTATTTGTTGTCAAGCTGAAATTGTGCACTGTTCCTTTAAGAGAGAGCGGATCATGTTTTGGACTGAGAGCTTGCAGACATCTATCAGTTGACTCAATAGAAGTCTCAGGATGTACTCCCAAATTGAAAAAAAATGAGTAGCATTTGGCTCTGAAACAAATCCATGAATATTGGTTGATACGTTGACATACATTCACATTCACCTCATGAGTTTGAATTACATTCCAGGATATTAACACACCATCGATTTTTAAGTTACTCTTTTGCCAACATCGAACCAATGATCCAATTGTTGGGGTATACGGAAGTAGACATTTTGAGAGCCTGTCAGTGAGACCAACTGCCTTTGCCAGAGTACGTGCCAAGAAAACAAATTCGATCAAAGGTACATTTCACATGTAAGATATATTTACAACAAAATACCGAAAACAACATGGGGACATCAGCAACCAGAGGAAGATAGACACTGGAGACGACGGCTACGGTGTGGTGTTGACATTATGCAATTTTAATATGTCTGGTTATTGGAACAGGATATCGTAATAGAGATGGAGGTAGATAAATATCAGCTGCAAATGTGTTGCTGGTCAAAGCACAGCAGGTTAGGCAGCATCTCAGGAATAGAGAATTCGACGTTTCGAGCATAAGTCCTGATGAAGGGCTTATGCTCGAAACGTCGAATTCTCTATTCCTGAGATGCTGCCTAACCTGCTGTGCTTTGACCAGCAACACATTTGCAGCTGTGATCTCCAGCATCTGCAGACCTCATTTTTTACTCGTAGATAAATATCAGCTCAGGGAAAGGAGACGTAGAGTTGTATTGCCTATGGTTTGAGGGTTCAGTTTGATGTGCAAGAGTAACTTGATTTTGTTTCCATTAAATAGAGAAATTTAGGAGTTCTCTATCACTCATGCATCAACAGGTTGCGAGGCGAAGTAAGTTTTCTGGGTGTTTGTTTTAATTAGCAGAGACGGACCGCTGTATAATACATGTAAACCTAAATCTTCGAAAGCTGGAGCGTAATCACACAATCTTAAGTACATGGCATAACGTCTTTGGTGTTTATACTAAATGCTTGCATTCATAAACAAATGATCCACTTACCCTTCTGAATAAATCTTTCAAATTTCTATTCAGTCGTGATCACTGCATTGTCATTTGCCTCCTCACTTCTAGAATTTCTGGCAGGCTGCTGGTGTCTTGCACTGTGAAAACTCATACAACACACCTATTCAACTCCTCTACCATGATTTTCTTCCTCAAAACTACTCAACTCACTTTTCCCAGCAGTCTATATTTCGATTTTTCCTCCCTCTCTTCCGTTTTATGTAACTAAAAGCCTGTTGCAATCTTCTGTTGTAATATTAACAATGTTACCGTCATATTTCATCTTCTCCTTCCTATTGTTTTCATTAGTTGCTCTCCTCGTTTGTAATGGTTTCTCAATTCTTTGGATTTCCACCGATCTCCTTCACAATTTACGTTTACTCCTCGGATTCTGTGCTTTCGCTGACTTCCATCCTCACTCACCTGCGTCTTGTCCTCAATAAAGTATGTTTCTTCTTCATTGAAATGAATTGCAGATGTCCGTCTAGTAAACCCCAGAAACTCCGGCAATTGTTGCTCCACCGTCCTCCCTGCTCGATCCCCTTCCAATTATTTCTGGCCATCTTTTCGCTTATATCTTTGTAATGTAATTACTTAATTATAATCACATTACACCGAGCAGTCAGCAATACCCATAAACTGAGAGAGGGAGGTTTAAGAGCTCGGATACGAAAAATAATCGCAGAACTTATTAATTGGATATAACGAGAGAACTAGCGGGACAATACAGATGAAGAGCTGTAAAGTAGAGAAAATTAGATTGCCCCATCGATGACGATGCACTTTCCCGTTTGTTTCGGAAATTCCTGTGTTTGCGGTCTTTGTACAGTGTGCGTTCAACAGAGTAATATGTTCAAATGCTGAGTCTGATGCCAGAACATTTAGAATAATCGTGTGTTGAATTACTCCAGCACAGACAATTTATTTGAGCAAGAATTATCTCTGCTAAGAAAATAAGCGTCCAGGCTAACCCAATTTCTCTTCTAATCCTTCCCTCTCCCACGTATTTGTGCAAATGCCTTTTACATATTGCTCTTGTACAGGTCTCAACCATTCCCAATGGTCGACACATTCCATTTATATACATCCCTCTCCATTCAAACCTTGCAGCTCAGTTCCCCTTTTATACTTTGCCCTCTCCACTTAAATTTATGCTCTCTCTTCATCGATTTCCTGACCCTGGGGAAAAAGAAAAGGCTGAATGCATTCAAGGTAGCCATTCCTTTCACGATATTATCGTCTTCTACAAGATGTCACTCTCATCTCCTGCAATGCAATAATGTTCTTGCTTATCAAAACTCTCCCTATAGTTTAGCCTGTAGACACCTCGTAAACTTCTTCTGCAAAACCGTGCAAATTTTTTCTGCACTCTTTTCAGTTTATTCAGATCCATCTCAGAGACTGTTGACCAAACTAGAAATAATATCCCAAATGTGGAATGAACAACTTCCAATAAGAGTGCAGTGTAATTTATCTACGTCTATACTCAATGACATGAGTGATGAATTATGGTCTGTCAAAAGCTTCCATAAATGACCTGTCGACAATTGATACGATTTAGGAAAAATCAAACCTCCAAGATCCTTCTTCTCCTTTGCATTCTTAAAGGCCCAATTATTCACGATGAAACTCCTTACTTAATTTGCCTTTTCCAAACGAAAGACCTCAACTTCTCTGCAGAAAACTTCATTTCCCTTTTCACAGAACACTTCTGCAGCTGTTCAAGGTCCTGCTGCTGTTTCTGACGACTTTCCTCACTGTCCACGATACCGCCTCTGTTAGTGTCTGCTGCAAACTTACGAATCATATACCTCCGTTCTCATCCAAGTCGTTAATATGGATCACAAGCAGCATTGGGCCCAATACCGACACCTGAGGCATCCCATGCACATTGTCCTCCAGTCCGACAACTAACCTTCCTGCCAGCAATTTTTATTCAATTTGCTGGCTCCCCCCACGATGCGATTTCATGCGGTCTGAACTTCCAGAGCAGTCTACTATGCGGAAACGTATCAATGGGCTGATTGATATCCATACGGACTACGTGTATCACTGTGCCCACGTCAACCCTCCTGGTCACTTCTTCAAAATACTCTAAAATACTTTGAGGCATGATTTACGATACAAAGCAATGCAAAATTCGACTCACATATAATTTGTGAAGGTAATTTGGGCAGTGAATAGCATGACGTCCGTTACTGTAAGATGGGTTAAGTACAAAATTCACGCCATTTTCATGCAAATGCAGAAACTTGATGAGAGAGTATTTGGGGCACTGTGCACAGGTTTGATCTCCCTTGTAAGGAGTGATCTCCGAGCCACAGACACAAATTATCTACCATGAGGAGAGAGTGAAAAACTGAATGCTTAATCTGCCGCATTGTGAGAGAAGAGATGGTTGCATTGTAACATAAGTGTTGATGGCAATCATTTATTTCCAAAGGACACATGGATAGATTGAGAAATTCCATACTTTACACAGGATTGTTGGATTTGATATATTGTCACGAGTACCAGGGTACAGGTGGAAGGCTTTTTTGATCAACACAGGAAGATCATAGTGAGTAAGAAGATACGCATCATATCTTGAAATAAAAACATTTCTGCTTCACTGCATAACACGTGCAGTGGGCAAGATGAGCATGATTGAAGCAAAGAAAGTCTATCATCAATCTAATTGAGCATTCATAATCGTTTATACGTCTCAATGATCTCTCTTCACACTAACATGCAGTCGGTGTGTGATCTGCACTGAACTGCATGTGGATCTCAATCCTGATAACAGCCACAACACCTTCCTTTGAAACGGTCGTTCCCACAACCTTCAGCCATCCACAGAGAACCATCTGTCTTCTCAATCATGGAAGATGCCTCCGGTATCTGGATTGCGTTCTCAGTCAGATCAGAAGCCATGCTGATCTATTCTCTATGAATAACTCATGCTATCATATCTTCATCCTTTGCTCTCTTCAGTCTTTGCTGCTCGCTCTGTTATCTTTATGTTTTTCTTCCTGTTGCCTCAGAGAATTGCATGCGAGAATTTGGGTTGGAAATGTTGTTTTTGACCAACAGTTGTTGTTATGGAGTATTGGACGGCATGGTGGTTCAGTGGTTAGCACTGTTGTCTCACAAGAGCAGGAACTCGGATTTAATTCCAGTCTTGGGCAGCTGGTAGTGTGACATTTCCACGTCGTCCCTGTGTCTGAGTGGATTTCCTGCCATAGTCCAAAGATGTTCCGGTTAGGTCAATTGTTCATGCTAAATTGCCCACACGTTAGGTGCATTGGTCAAACGGAAATGGGTCTGGGTGAGTTGTTTTCGAAGGATCAGTGTGGACTGGTTGGGCCAGAGGGCCTATTCCCACATTTTAAGAAATTTAATCTAATAGATAGGAACCGTTATTTAGTGATAATTACTGCAAGTTTTATTCTGGTAATGTTTCCAACGGAGTTAGCTTAATAAGAATTCCTCTTCATTTGGTTGTATTTTAACGAAAGGTTTGGAACAAATTGTGTTTTGCTTATTCTCAAGTAGTTTAACAAGTCATATCGTATCGAGATCAGATAACTTTTCGCTCACTTGTCTTTAAAACAAGAAACTTTATAATCTAGGTTCGCTCCATAAACTATTTTCGAGAGCCCCTGGTCTGATCCAGAACACCAGACTTCAATTTTTCCTGCGCGATAGTCCTAATGCACTGAATAGGCTCCCTCTGTTCTGGTCCAATCCTTCCAATGGGCAGGAACAGAATGATCTCTTCATTTTGACTTGTGGAAATGAGAAGTGTATCGCAGTCATGTTACATCAATAATACGTGCACTAATGCAAAGCAAGCTTGGATGTTGCCCAGCTCCTACTGCACGGGGCACAGACGGCTTCAGGAGCTGTGGAGTTACAAACTATTCTGAACGCTATGTGACTTTCAGTGACCATCCCGCTTTCAGATCCCCTGATGGCAAAACAAACATAAATGAAGCAGCTGAACATGTTTCTGCTGAGGAAGCTACCCTGATGATCTCTTGACGACATTTCCATGGAGTGACATCATGCACATCCATTAAAGACAACATCTTAATTTGAGCTACGAATAATTTCAACAAGCAGAGTCATGGGGACATTTAAGCGACTGCTGGACATGCACATGGACAGCAGTGAGTTGATTGGTGCATAGTTTTGTCCAATGTTTTTACATTAGGATTAAACCTCGGCACACCATCGTGTGCCGAAGGGCCTGTTCTTCTGTACTTTTCTATGTTCTATGTTCTAAGTTGACAGTTTACACTGATTCTGTTAAGTCCAACTTTGTTCAGCTACATGATGCCATCCTCAGTTAAACACTGCCTTGATGTCAGGGCCCGTCCGTCTTAACTGTGCCTTTGTGTTCACCTGTTTTCTGTCCGTAGATAATGATGTCCGAGCAGAGAATGCCAGGATTCTCTATCCTTGAGTGTTAGGGCAGCCAGATCAATGAAAATATTTTGTCAAAAAATGGAGGTGGATTTATTTTGACCTGCCAGAGAGTTGAGGGCTGTGAAGAACTTGGCATGCACGGTGACTTGAGATGGAAAGCAGATTAGACATGGTCTTAATGAAGTGCAAGACAAACTGCAGTGGAGTGGGTCTGGGGTGGTGGCATCTACGACATGGTTCTATTTCGCATGCTCCCATATTCTGTTATTGGAAGGTTAGTGGCTTTTAGGTTTCAGCGGATTCTATCACTGAATATTGCAGTTAGGGATACGACAAGATGTTGTGAGTCAACTTTAAGTGATGTTTGTGTACTGTATTCAAAGTGAATCTGTGCCGACAACTTGACCAGCAATTGAGCATAATTTGGAGAAGCGGAATCTCTGTACTGGGAGAAATAAGGAGCCTTTTTAATACCCGCTTCGGTTTTCCAATCACAGTTTACCAATCTTTAAGAACACTGTGTGACGTTCATGAAGGGCTAAATGCTATTTCCTATTTCTGTGCACTGGGTTATCGGGGTAGGTGTTCTCCAACTGCTTGCGTCTCGTATGTTTGACGAGCTGAATGGAACGTTGGAACAGAGAATGTGGAGCAGGAGTCTGTCATTGGACACTTGGAGCCTTACCCACAAGGCACTAAGATCAGGGCAGAACTGGTTGTGCTCTCAACGACAATTTCTTTCTGCATCCCATGATCCATGGCTCACCACTCTGTCAAATATTTCTCCATCTCAGCTTTAAGTAAATGTAAACAGAGAGGCAGCACAATCTTCTGCGGAAGATAGTTCCCATTCAGAAGGGCCTTTTTACATGTCTCCTCATCGCACGTCCAGACGCATACAGTCAGAGAGCAGCGGCAACGAACCTTTCATCCCAGCTGGCCAGATATCCTTATCGTATCTTCTCCCAATTCCAAGCATTTGGCCGATATCTCTCGAAATCTTTCCCATTTATTTATTATGCTGATAAATTTGAAAAGTGTAGTTGTCATCGCCTTCCCTACCTCATCTGCCGTCACTTTCCTTCACACACCACACTCTGCGTCAAAAAGTACCCCCTGTCGCGCCTTCTAAATCTTTAACCACCCATCTTCATCAAATGCTGTCTTGTTTTGTAATCCCTTTGGGGAAACACTTTGGGTATTCATACTATTTATGCCAATCATGATTTTATTACTCCCCATGATATCTCCTCAGCCTTCGACACTCCAGGGAAAAGAAAGCATCAACCAATTCAATCTCTCCTCATATCTCAAATTCTCCTGTCCTGGAATATTTTTTTCAAATCCACTCTGCAAACTGTCAAGTTTAACAAAGTACTACCTTTAACTGACCTATTCTTTCAAAAGGCATCACACAAGTCTTGTGCAGGTACCACTTGCTACCCTGACTCTGATATTCAATGTTTTCACCAGTTATGTTAAAAATGTCAAGTTGCTCCTCACCACCCTGTCTTCCTGCGACTCCACTTTTGTATGTACCAAGTCTCTTTGATCTGAAACACTCCCTAGGACCTAAACATCAACGAAATAGAGGCAGTCCTGCTTTATGTGAACAAAGTGCAAAACCTCAAATAAGAATCCATCTGCCAATCCTTGACCCATTGACCATCGGCTGAAGGTTGCGTTGTACTTGTAGATAATCATCTTCACTATTCACTGCACCATCTTTTTCAATATCATCCGAAAACTGAGCAACCATGCCCCTGATATTCGCACCAAATCCTTTATAAAATAATGAAAAGCAGATGACTCAGCACTGATCCCATTGGAATGTGAGGTGACATTCTTCATTGTTCACAACACCATCAATTTTTATGTGGTCTGCAAACTTCATAACAATTCCTCTAACGTTAATATCCAAATCATTTTTATATGATCCTTGTGTGGCACCCAATTGCTCAGAGACCTGCCGTCTGAAAAATACCTCTCAATGTCCACCATCTGTCTTCTCTGTTTGAGCCAGTTCCATATCCAAAAGGCTAGCTAACCCTATATTTCACGCGATCTAATCTTGCGAAACAGTCTCGCAAAAGTAACCTTGTGGATCGCCATATTTAAGTCCACATAGGTCATGTCTACTGCTCGACATTCATCAATCATTTTTGTAACTTCTTCAAAAACTCAATCAATTTCTTGGGACAAAACTTTCCAGGCAACATACATGCAGACATTCCCTAAACAGTCCTTACCGATCCAAATGCATGCAAATCCTATCCCTCGGGATTCCTACCAACAACTTCTGACAAGCGATGTCAGGCTCATCATGTTCTCCTTCCTGTTTGTTCAGTAAAAAACTGCAAGGATATTGCCAAGTTTGGAAGATTTGAGCTTTCGGGAGTGGGTTAAGACTCTGGGGCTGTTTTGCCTGGTGTGTCGGAGGCTGAGGGGCGACCAGAAACTGGTTCATAACTCACGAGGGCCTTGGATAGGATAAACAGCCAAATCTATTTCCATGTTGTTGGGGAGTAGAGAACTACAGGGCTGAGTTTGACGTTGAGCAGGGAAAGATGTAAAAGGGAACTGAGACACATCATTTTCGTTCAGGGCGTGGTGCTTGTGTGGAATGAGCTGCCAGTGGAAGTGGTGAAGACTGGTACAATTAAAACATTTAAGAGGCACCTGGATGAGTGCACAAATGAGAATTGTTTGAACGGTTATCGGCCAAATCCTGGCATATGTTACTAAATGAATCTGATTAGCATGGACGCGTTGGACCAAAAGATATGTTTCACTACTGTGCATCTCGATGACAATGACTCTCTGATTCTTGTGGTACACCAGTGGTCGGAGGCCTCTGGTGAGGAAAATATTGCTCCACCATCACTCTGTCTCCGGTCTTCAAGCTCATTTTGAATTCCACTTGGCAGGTACTGACAACACCAGATCTCATGTGACCTAACTTTAATGATCTGTCTCTCATTTGGATTCTTGTCGAACGCCCTAATGAAGTCCACGTGCACAATATCTGCAACACTGTCTTCATCAATCTTCTTCATCGCTCTTCAAAACACTCAGTCATGTTAATGAGACGTGATGTACATTGCACAAATCTATGTTGAGTAAAACTAATCAAACATTGCTGACTTGTTAATCCTATACCTCAGAATCTTGTGCACCAAGTAACCGGACATCGATGTCTCGCTTATCACTCCAGAATCCGTGGCTTTTTTAAGTTACTGTTTCAGTTTCCGGTCCCACTCCTTCTCTGGTCATAGAACGTTTTAGGTTCAAGCAGGTTACTGACATATTTGAAGATACAAGTCTTACACTGCGTCAGGCTTTGATCTGTTAAAATAACGAATTTATGACAAAATTAGATTACTGGTCTATAATGGGAAGACCAATGACAAACCACATGTAAATATATACATCGATAGTTTCCTTTATAAAAATGCTGAGGAACGCACATATACTCATCACAAACAAACACACACACACACACACACACGTTGTATGACGAACAAAAAAAAATCTATGCAGCGTTAACTTGAAAGCACACTGGACAAATATTACTTGCATTGAACCCAAAAGGAAAAATGAGAGATCGCCCCATATAATATCTGCTTCTGAAGTTATTCTGCTCGTCTAAGCTGCTTGCAGTGTGATTTATTCATGGAATAGTTGGATTTGGATGAATTCACATTGCCTTTGGCGCTGAGGAGATTCCAATGAATCCTCGTCAAGAATCCTCCATGAGTGTTAAATGTCAGTGCGCTTTTTGTTTAGTCCACGCACATTACTCTCATGAGGAAAATGGAGATGAAGGGAGCAAAACGCTGTTTCTTGGAATAAATTAATTCTGGATAGTCAAACTGGTTTTGCGAATGATAGTCCATGCTTCAAGAACCTTACTGAGTTCTTTGAGAAAGTGACCAATCCAGTGGATGAGGGGAACGCAGTTGAGGTGGTGTCTATGAATTAGAGGAAGGCGTTTCATAAGGTTCCCAAATGTAGGGTCATGCACAAAATACGTAGGCATGGGAGTGTGTGAGTTTTGGCTCAGAATTTGGCTGGATGAAAGAAGACAGAAAGTGATGGCTGATGGTAAATGTTAATCTTTGCGTGGTGCTTCGCAAGGTTCTGTTTTGTGGCCCATGTTGCTTGTCATTTTTTTAATATAAATTACCGGTTGAAGGCAGACAAGTATGGTTTTGTGAAATTACAGATGGCAGTAAGATTGGTGGAGGTGTGGCTAGTGCTGAAGGATGTTGCAGTTTACATAGCGAAATAGATAAGATGGAGAGTTGGGCTGGGAGGTGGCAAATGGAGGGAGCAAGAAGAATAAAGACCGTTGGCTTAACGGTAAGATTCTTAGTCCTGTAGACATGCAGAGTATTCTCGGTGTCCGTGTATATGGAACCCTGAAAATTGCCACACACATGGATAGGGTTGTTCAGAAGACAAACAGTATGTTCGGTTTTAGTGGTGACGGGATTCAGTTTCAGAGCCACGAGAATATGTTACGCCTAGAGAAAACTATGGCGCAGCCGCATGTGGAGTATTCCATAGATTGGTCAAAACATTATGGGACGGATTTGGAAGCTTTGGAAAGGTACCAATGAAGATTTACGAGTATGATGCCTGGTATGGAGGGAAAATATTATGGAGGAAAAGCTGTGTGACATAAGACTGTTTTCGTTAGAGAGAAGAATGCTGAGAGTTATCTCATTTGAGGCGGAGAAGATAATCTTTTTTTTAGAAAGGGTTGCGAATGAGAACCTTTTTATTTGAATAGTGATTGCTAGCACGATGTGGCACTGATTCAAATTGAAGTGTGATAGATACAGGACATTTGTTACTGTCTTCACTCAGAGTGTAATGGGGAAGAGAACGCCCTGACTTCAACAATGGAGGACTTACCAACTTTAAGTGCATTTAAATGGTCATTTGACAAAGCCCACAGATGAAAACGGAATAGTGTGTATTAGGTGGATTTCACATTGGTTCGACAGGTCGGCGCAAGTTCGAGGCCCTAAGAGCCTGTTGTGTGTTGAAACATTTTATGCCCTATGATCTAATAACTGTGATTATTTGAATGCGTCACCTTATTGACACGATGCAGAACTTGCTGGAAAATCTTAGCAGATCTAGCAGCGCCCAACCCCTTTTGAATATTACAACTGTACCAGTCTCCACCACTTCCTCATTTCCTTATACATACAGCAAACTTTCGAGCGGAGTTATTACACCTTATCTCCAATGTAGATTTTACCCTCTCACCTTCAACCTCTACCCTCGAGGTTTGGACTCCTCTAGTCTGGAAAAATGACATTGCTACTTACCACATCAACCCACCCGCCCCTTATTATTTTATAAACCAGCATAAATTGCACATTCGAGTCCAGTCAAAACAAATAAATACTTTCAGTCTTCCTGAAATTATATTATGATCACTGTTCCTTCTCGATTAAATCACAGTTTTTAAGTAATTGTAAAACGTGTTCAGATGTATTATGAATCATCTGTTTGTGGGAGTTGAACATAAATCTTTGGGTTCAGAGGTAAGGACACTTCCACCACATGACAATAGCCCCGAAAGCTGCAGTATTATTCTCCTGCGTGTTTGTCCATCAGCCTGTTCTGACATGCTGTAACACACCTACACAAAAGTCAGGACTTTAAACCAGACCTCTGCTCCAGAGATAGACACTAGCATAAGTTCAATAACTGAAAGCGAATACAATATCTGTCTCAGAGACTGAGTTGCTGCCCAATACTAATGGCCTAATCTATTCATTTCTGCATCACATTATGTAAGCCACATCTCACATCAATATGCATCCATTAAATTCTGGTTAAGTTCCTGACAATTGTTGCTTTTAATTACAAAACTAACGCATACTCTTTGCCTCAACTAAAGCATGTTGAGTGCATGAAGTAAATAATTAACATGATAACTTTCATGGATATGGTTTTCAGTTTAAGTGATTATTATCTATTTTATTACGGAAACAGGTCCGCAGGCATACTCTGCTCAGGGAATGATCTCGAAAAGATATTATAAACTGAACAACAGAGAGAATGAAAGAGAATAATCACTATTTCCTCCACTAACGTCTGATTACACTCTTCCTAAACCCATTAAAAGATACAAGTTAGATGATTACTTTCCAGCCTCTTCTCCCCAGTAGTATCACACGTTGGGCCGACGTGTGTCTAATGGAGTTTAACTTCGTTAACTGCATGATACTGCGCTTTGTGAAAGCAAACAAGGGCAGAACTTACCCAATTGAAGGAGGGTATTTGTTGTTGGTGTAGAGCAGAGAGTGCTCGTGTTCCAAGCATAAATCTTTAAAATTGCTCATTTACGTGGTTGAAAAGACGTTTATCATGCTGCCTTCACTGCTCAGACGTTTAAGAATAGGAGTGCAGATGTCACGTTGAGATTGTACAGAGATTTGGTGGCGCCTCTCTGGAGAACTGTGTCAACTTCTGGTCACCCTGTTATCTGATGGATTTTAATGTAGCTGGTGCGAGGCTTGAATGAGATTTACGAAGAATAATGTCAGGAACGAGTGGTTATGATACAAAAATAGATTGTTCGGCTGGGTGTGAAACAATCATACCTCACTCTTCATGTTCACTATCCAACTGTAAGTCTTTTAAGGTGATAAAATGTCACAAA